>NC_139638.1:8894675-8917175 GCF_964638095.1 Poromitra crassiceps | reverse complement strand
GTTGATTGGTCTCACACACACACAGTTTAGCCCTCGGACACATTAAAGTAAAGACAATCTAAGCACCTTCTCTAATGTTCTTAGCAGCTGTAGATCTTGTTGACCCTCTGGATGTCGATGCGGGACATGCCCTGCCTCTGGCCGATCCGGACATTAGGGTTGGGGATGGGGGTGATGGTGTCCTGCCCGCGTTGGGTGGTGAAGGCTGTTCTCGGATAGTGCATGACGGAGGAGTAGTCGTAGGGAGTGTTCTGGTTGTTGGTGTTCTGCTTCTGGAAGTTGTGTTTTGTCCGCGGGTTAACGTACCGGAAGTTGATGCGGACATACTGGTCGCGGTCACTCCTGGTGTGCTCGTGATAGAAGCCCAGAGCATGGAGGAACTCGTGCTGGATGACACCGTGGTAGACGCAGCCCTGCTGGGCGAGAGAGACGGTCTGCCTGCCTCCCACTCTGCCCAGGGATGAGAAGCAGCCGCCTCTGCTCTCCACGCTGATGTAGTCGCGTTCGTTTGTACGGGGAACGAAGCGGATGCAGGTGCTGCTGTGGAAGGACTTCATGCCTCTGTCGATCGCCTGCTTGGCCGACCTGGAGAAGACGCTGCTCACTATGAAGGGGACGGTCACCTTGCCGCCGGCTTTCTTCCAGAGGCAGCTGTTGCTCCAACACTTCATGGCGTTTCTCGTTGTGGGGGCCACCAAGTCACCCTCCAGCAGGAACTCACTGGAGCCGTTGTTTGTGGCCAAGATCCTGCTGCCGGTGTCCATCGTGTCGGCTTTGGATAAAAAGCGTCTGCCAAATGACGTAATGTCGGCCTCTGGGTCCCTGGAGGCTTCCTCCTTAGCCTGGGAGAGGCCGATCAGCAGCAGCAGCAGGAGGCCGAGAGAGGGATTCATCTTCAGGTTTCTGTCTGGTAGCTTCTTGTCTTCTCTGCAGGGTTCCTGGAGATGCTGTGGAGAGACTGCTTGCAGCTTGATGCTTGAGTCTGCTTGGTCCTGCTCTTTTATACTCTTCTTTCCAGGTGTGTCTGCTGGAGGATTAAGGGTTGGGGTCCAGACTGCTAGGCCTAAATAAACGTCTGAAGGGAGGAAGCCACGGACAAACCCATAGTTTCAACAGTGTCTGTTATTTCTGCGGATTAAAGAGCTCTTTACATGGACATACCTAAACACCTGATTGTGCCTGCAAGTCAACGTTGCTTCGGTATACTGTCGTATCCTCTCTCATTGGATCATTGGTTTATTTAAATTTTTGTTCCAATATTTTATTTCCTGTTTACATGTGTTTTTAAGACAGCTAAATGTCAGCTACATCTATGATGCTGCAGCACAAGAAACTGAACTGCTGCATTGAGGGGGAAAAGCAGTCTATAATTAGTGTTCATTTTCTCGTAAATTTTTTTATTTAGTCGTAGTCGTAGTCCTGTGACTTGTCCTTGTTAGTTTTTATCAGATTTAGTCAACCTCATCCTCTTTTTGTTTAGTCAAGTTTTAGTCAACTAAAAGTTTGAGTATTTTAGTCTCGTCTTAGTCAAAGAAACTAAAAGTCTGAACATTTTAGTCTCGTCTTAGTCAAAGAAACTAAAAGTCTGAACATTTTAGTCTCGTCTTAGTCAAAGAAACTAAAAGTCTGAACATTTTAGTCTTGTCTTAGTCAAAGGAACTAAAAGTCTGAACATTTTAGTCTCGTCTTAGTCAAAGAAACTAAAAGTCTGAACATTTTAGTCTTGTCTTAGTCTTGGGGGAAAAGGTAGTTGACTAACATTTTTCGTCATAGTTTTTGTCAACGAAATTAACACTGCACAGCACCATAGCACCACCATATTGTTGTGTTTGAAGGCTGGGGTACCACACAGGACCTTAGCACCACCATATTGTTGTGTTTGAAGGCATTAGGTACCACACAGAACCTTAGCACCACCATATTGTTGTATTTGAAGGCATTAGGTACCACACAGAACCTTAGCACCACCATATTGTTGTGTTTGAAGGCATTAGGTACCACACAGAACCTTAGCACCACCATATTGTTGTGTTTGAAGGCATTAGGTACCACACAGAACCTTAGCACCACCATATTGTTGTGTTTGAAGGCATTAGGTACCACACAGAACCTTAGCACCACCATATTGTTGTGTTTGAAGGCATTAGGTATCACACAGAACCATAGCACCACCATATTGTTGTGTTGGAAGGCATTAGGTATCACACAGAACCATAGCACCACCATATTGTTGTGTTTGAAGGCATTAGGTACCACACATAACCTTAGCACCACCATATTGTTGTGGTTGAAGGCATTAGGTACCACACAGAACCATAGCACCACCATATTGTTGTGTTTGAAGGCATTAGGTACCACACAGAACCTTAGCACCACCATATTGTTGTGTTTGAAGGCATTAGGTACCACACAGAACCATAGCACCACCATATTGTTGTGTTTGAAGGCATTAGGTACCACACAGAACCATAGCACCACCATATTGTTGTGTTTGAAGGCATTAGGGTACCACACAGAACCATAGCACCACCATATTGTTGTGTTTGAAGGCATTAGGGTACCACACAGAACCATAGCACCACCATATTGTTGTGTTTGAAGGCATTAGGTACCACACAGAACCATAGCACCACCATATTGTTGTGTTTGAAGGCATTAGGTACCACACAGAACCATAGCACCACCATATTGTTGTGTTTGAAGGCTGGGGTACCACACAGAACCATAGCACCACCATATTGTTGTGTTTGAAGGCATTAGGTACCACACAGAACCATAGCACCACCATATTGTTGTGTTTGAAGGCATTAGGGTACCACACAGAACCATAGCACCACCATATTGTTGTGTTTGAAGGCATTAGGTACCACACAGAACCTTAGCACCACCATATTGTTGTGTTTGAAGGCATTAGGTACCACACAGAACCATAGCACCACCATATTGTTGTGTTTGAAGGCATTAGGTACCACACAGAACCATAGCACCACCATATTGTTGTGTTTGAAGGCATTAGGTACCACACAGAACCTTAGCACCACCATATTGTTGTGTTGGAAGGCATTAGGTACCACACAGAACCATAGCACCACCATATTGTTGTGTTTGAAGGCATTAGGGTACCACACAGAACCTTAGCACCACCATATTGTTGTGTTTGAAGGCATTAGGTACCACACAGAACCATAGCACCACCATATTGTTGTGTTTGAAGGCATTAGGGTACCACACAGAACCATAGCAGTAGCACCACCATATTGTTGTGTTTGAAGGCATTAGGGTACCACACAGAACCATAGCACCGCCATATTGTTGTGTTTGAAGGCATTAGGTACCACACAGAACCATAGCACCACCATATTGTTGTGTTTGAAGGCATTAGGGTACCACACAGAACCATAGCACCACCATATTGTTGTGTTTGAAGGCATTAGGGTACCACACAGAACCATAGCACCACCATATTGTTGTGTTGGAAGGCTGGGGTACCACACAGAACCATAGCACCACCATATTGTTGTGTTTGAAGGCTGGGTTTGGCAAAGTGACTGTCTGCTGTTATTAGCACCATAGCAGCTGTTGTCTTCTTATTAGTACCAGCCGTAGCAGCGGGGCTGCTATTGTTTTCACCTTGTGAGTGAGTGAGTGTGTGTGTGTGTGTGTGTGTGTGTGTGTGTGTGTGTGTGTGTGTGTGTGTGTGTTAGGGCTGTGAATCTTCACTGGCCTCACAATTCGATTTGATTACGATTCAGAGTAGGGCTACGATTCGATTATAAAATGATTATCGATGCATGTCGATGCATCTTCAATCGATGCATCACTTTTTTTCCCCCAATACATGATTTATTTTATTTTTCTTACTTTCTTTTTTCTCACTGTGTGGCTACTTTTAAAATAAAAGTGCATTTGGAATTGCATTGTATTATGATCCATAATTAAAATAAACAACTGCATGTACTTCCATTATATTTTATTTGTTTATAAAAAAAAATATATATATATATATATTATAATCGATTTTTGACATTCGTGAATCGATGCAGAATCGTGCACGTCCGCATCGTGCTAGCTCAGTGGCATCGTAATGCATCTTATAATCGATTATTTTTGACACCACTAGTCTGTGTGTGTCTATGATGTGTCTGTGGTTGTGTGTGTGTGTGTGTGTCTATGATGTGTCTGTGATTGTGTGTGTGTGTGTCTGTGATTGTGTGTGTGTCTGTCGGTCTGTCTGTGGGCCGACTTTGAAAATGGGTGTGATGTGATGTGAGCACACACAAACACACTTTATGCCCCTGGCTCACATTCATCTCTCCTGTGATTCCATCACAAGATGGTCTCTATAGTTGTTGTTTCTTTTCTCTTTTTATGATACGTTACGTAAAAAAAATCAACTTATTGTTCTGTTTTCTATCTATCTGCTCCACTCTGCTCAGGCACAGAACTTCATCACTCTTAGATGATGTTTGTACTTTCAAGTAGAGGAAGATAGTTTCACTGACTGCTTTTATAGGTCAATGTATATTTATTCATTTATAGATCTGCTTCTTAAACTTGAAAGTTACATCTCCCACTCAAGACACATTTTATGCTTTTAATCAAATGACAACCATTCAACCATTTCATTTTTCATGGAGCAATATGCTACCTCAGAGGGAAAACAAACACCAAAAACATCAAGACGATGAGATTGTATTTCTGAACAAATAACATATTTGATCAAGCCAATGCCATATTTGCCTCACTGTAAATATGGCATCTAAAGTCTCTAAAGCAGTTATTCATTTGGCAGCAGGGTCTGATTTCATGCCCAGCTTTTTATGACTTTAATACACTCAATGAAGTGGTTACTTTGCATTTATCAAAGTACAGGTCATTCTCTCCTATCACAATTGCTGACAACAACAGATGACATCTTCTGAGGTTACTGCTCAGATTCTTTATGGATTCCCTTAAAGGAGAATTTCGGTTTTTTACACCACGGTCCTCATTTCCAGCTTAAAATATGATGTGTTCTACCCACAAATACTTTTGGGTTCATTCGGATCCCCACAGAAGATTTGTCGCACCGAGTACACCCCTCAAACACTCAAACAGGCTAGAACGGAACCCTGCGGGGCATGCTGCACGCGCTCTGTAAATGACACTTTTTCTGTCACATCGCGGTTCATTCTGGTTGTAAATATAATTATTTAGCTAATAGCTAGAAGCTAAGCTAACACCAACACAACAGTCAACGTTGATCTGCCCCGGATGGGGTTACAGTGCTTATCTTCTTCTGTGGTTTCTCTTCTTACCACACTTCTTCAGAGAAACCACAGAAGAAGAAGATGAGCACTGTAACCCCATCCGGGGCAGATCGGAGCCGACTCTTTTGTTGTTGTTAGCTTAGCTTCTAGCTATTAGCTAAATAATTATATTTACAACCAGAATGAACCGCGATGTGACAGAAAAAGTGTCATTTACAGAGCGCGTGCAGCATGCCCCGCAGGCTCCCGTTCTAGCCTGTTTGAGTGTTTGAGGAGTGTACTCGGTGCGACAAATCTTCTGTGGGGATCCGAATGAACCCAAAAGTATTTGTGGGTAGAAAACATCATATTTTAAGCTGGAAATGAGGACTGTGGTGTAAAAAACCAAAATTCTCCTTTAACCGTTCCTACTGTATACATTGTCACTGGTAAAAGACTACACTGAGCTTTAGTGGAATAAACTTTGTTTTGTGTTTGTCACAAAGAAAGATGTTGCTGCTGTGTTAGAGTTTGTTTTGTCAGAGAATAACTTTTCAAAAGAGCGAAGAAACGTTTGACAGAAGCTGAGAGTTAGTGAACACATGTCCAAGTATTTCAAAGTCAGCATTACTGAACAAAAACACAATCGCCTGGAAATAACCTGCTGCTACAGCAGAACGAAGACTAGAATATTGGAAAGTTTATTGGGTAAAAGTTCTTGTAGTTAAACAAAGAGTAAACATATTTTCACATCTCGGTTATCATGTAAGACTTTTTCCCATTGGTTTTGACCACTTCATTGGGTGGTTCCTGCGCGCTCTGGTCAGAATTGCAATATATCCAAGTGCATATGAAGCAGATAATGAGGTGCATGTTGAACCTCTGGACCCACAGTGTAATCGTTGCACAATCTGTCATTTTATGGGGTTTTTTAGTTTTGCCTTTCTGGGACTCTAAAGAGACGATCTTCAGCAACTTCTGTTCTTTAAGAAAACAAAGCTGCTACAGAGCTGTGCTAGCAAACCCACTGTATGTTCTACATTCAAAACATCCAGCTGTTGATCATTCTTAACGTTAAGAGGTAACATTAGTGCAGTGGCTTAGCAATTTCTGTAAATTTGGGCAATTTGGAGTCGGACAAAATTGGAAATGGTTCCCGATTACAATCCCTACTTAGAAACCAACCGTCATCTGGGATACCTTGAGCACTCGTAAAGAAAGGTCTTGGGGACCTTGATTTTATTTGATTTTATTTTATTTATTTATTTATTTTTATTTTGTATTTTATTTTTTGTTTGTGCGGGGTGGGGTGTAGGCTATATTGCAGTTAAAGACAGTACAGTATGACCTATTTACACTCTGAAATCCTTCATGATCAGTGCATTTAGAATAAATCGGGAGCAGGTGGCTACACTTTGAGAGTTTTTGCTGTTGTTAAAGTGTCTCTCCTTTAACACATTCAGTGCCAAGGACGTCTGTGCACGTCCTAAAAAAAAGTAACGTTCAGTGCCAAGGACGTCTGTGGACGTCCTAAAATCATAATTCATATTATTCCATAATTCTGCTGTTTAAGGTCGTACCCAGCCAGTGAGCATGAATCCCTTCAAGGGATCACACGGCGCCACCTTAAACATCGTCACAGGAGCTGCTCCACCCACCTCAGATCCTTTACTTTGTACAGGAGACAGCGGAGAAAGCCGTGGAAACCGATGCATGCTTTCTGCCACAGCCGTATATATTGCTCCGTCTACAGCGAGAGTGGGCTCGGCTGCATCCGCGCTCACAACTGAGCTCTTATGCTTCTATCTATCTCCACACGATTTCCTAGAAAGCCAGCATCCGAAGCCGAACGGGCCAAGCCTTTTCGTTCAGTCGCGTTTGCCAGCGCGCATCATTTCCTTGATGCCCATCAAGGAAATGATGCGCGCAGCAAAGCTGGGATCTGTCCGGGGCAAAAACAGAGTCGAGAAAGCAAACTCTGTGCGTGTGGGAGGAGCCCGCAGCTCAGAGGTGGAGAGGGGGGGGGGGGAGAGGGGTGTGTGGCTGCACAGAAACCACACCACACGCCACCACATCAGAAAACACCAGCCAGAGTCAGTGAATGTGCTCGAAATTAGAGTGCAAAAGGTATTCATAAAAGGGGCTATATCTTGGAAAGAAAAAAAAAACGACAGAAAACCCTTGAAAGTGCACTTTTTTGAGAGGCTGTAATTTCATAATGGAACTGTCTAGAAACAAAATTTCTTCTTTGGAAGAAGCAGGAGTGTTCAATGTTTCATTAAAGTCCAGCCCCGTTAATATAGCCATAATAGAAAGAATTCTATAGCTGTTTTCAACTGAATGGAAGTGAATCTGGCACAGGCTCCAGACAATTTTACTGAAGCGCTGTGGCACTGAATGTGTTAACTATGCTACTTTATGTAAAAATAATAATAATAATAATTTAGAAAATCCATCAGTCCAAAGTATGCTAGCTGTGGGAGATTGTGGGGTAGAGCAAGAAAAGACTGACCCGGACCTGTCCACGTTCTGTTTGAGCCCGGCCCCGCCCATCCCATTGGCTGCATTTATGGGCCCGAGCCAAGCCTGAACCCAGAATTTTCTGTTTATCTAAAACTAATTTATATCCATGTTGTCTGTTCAGTCTTATGAATAATACATAAGGTGTAATGTGATAACATTCTGATTATCACACCAAATATTACCCAAATTATATAAATCAATAAAAAAGTATTATATCTGACCACAGACCCAGGCCCGATGAATAGAGGGGAAATTCCGGCCTGACCCACAGGCCCAGGCTGGTCTCGGGTTCGGGCAGAGAATCTAACCTCTCCTCTACGGTCTCAATCTTTGCTGCTCCTCGCTCGTGGGATAAAGATAGAAGGACATTTTCTCCGCAGGGAGCTCTGGTGTCAAATCAGGGGAACTAAAGAGACTGGAAACATGAAATCTAGGTGATAAAAGAGGCTATCAGGACACATCTCCTGAAGACACACATTTGCACACAACCCGTGGCCTCTTTTTAGCAGCTCCTGTTTCTGTCAAGTCCCTTTCTAATCATCAGCACCATCTATCTCCCTGAGGTTCACTGAGACACTTTCTCACAGCTTCTGCACCAGCAGTCGTGACTCCACTCCTTAGTCCTCTTTAGACAATCTGTTTTCTAAGTCACAAATGGCTTTTTGACGTTTTCTTTATTTTAACTGCCTTCAGAGTTGAATAATAGCTCATTGCCTCAATATGTGCTGTCCACACTGAAATGTCCCCATGGTGTTTTGTTCTTTCATATCCCATACTGTACTTTGAGTCATGTCTGGTTTAATGACAGCATGTCACTGTCAGAATACCAAGCTGATGCTAAAAGCTCCCTCACACTTCTGCTGTGGCCTCTCATGGGGTATAAGCATTCTGCTGGTGAGAAGAAAAGAACATGTCTGAAGTTTGTTTATAGTCGTTCCAATGCAGTGTTTCCTTCAATCACTTTCAATGGAACAGCA
The DNA here is from genome assembly GCF_964638095.1 of Poromitra crassiceps. Classification (NCBI taxonomy): domain Eukaryota; kingdom Metazoa; phylum Chordata; class Actinopteri; order Beryciformes; family Melamphaidae; genus Poromitra; species Poromitra crassiceps. The sequence continues at coordinate 8,908,447 of NC_139638.1, read as the reverse complement.
TGAACGGTGTGGGCCGTGTGACACGCCCCCTTGGTTCTGTGTGACACGCCCCCTTGGTTCTGTGTGACACTCCCCCTTTGGTTCTGTGTGACACGCCCCCTTTGGTTCTGTGTGACACGCCCCCTTTGGTTCTGTGTGACACGCCCCCTTTGGTTCTGTGTGACACCCCCCCTTGGTTCTGTGTGACACGCCCCCTTTGGTTATGTGTGACACTCCCCCTTTGTTATGTGTGACACGCCCCCTTGGTTATGTGTGACACTCCCCCTTTGTTCTGTGTGACACGCCCCCTTGGTTATGTGTGACACGCCCCCTTGGTTATGTGTGACACTCCCCCTTTGTTCTGTGTGACACGCCCCCTTGGTTCTGTGTGACACGCCCCCTTGGTTATGTGTGACACTCCCCCTTTGTTCTGTGTGACACGCCCCCTTGGTTCTGTGTGACATGCCCCCTTGGTTCTGTGTGACACCCCCCCTTGGTTCTGTGTGACATGCCCCCTTTGGTTCTGTGTGACATGCCCCCTTGGTTATGTGTGACACGCCCCCTTTTGGTTATGTGTGACACGCCCCCTTTTGGTTCTGTGTGACATGCCCCCTTTTGGTTATGTGTGACACGCCCCCTTTTGGTTATGTGTGACACGCCCCCTTTTGGTTATGTGTGACACGCCCCCTTGGTTCTGTGTGACATGCCCCCTTGGTTATGTGTGACACTCCCCCTTTGGTTCTGTGTGACACGCCCCCTTTTGGTTCTGTGTGACACGCCCCCTTTTGGTTCTGTGTGACACGCCCCCTTGGTTCTGTGTGACATGCCCCCTTGGTTATGTGTGACACTCCCCCTTTGGTTCTGTGTGACATGCCCCCTTGGTTATGTGTGACACGCCCCCTTTTGGTTCTGTGTGACACGCCCCCTTGGTTCTGTGTGACACGCCCCCTTTTGGTTCTGTGTGACACGCCCCCTTGGTTCTGTGTGACACGCCCCCTTTTGGTTCTGCCATGTCTGTTCTGAAATAGGGGCTAATCTTGAATGATGCAAGCATACGGACAAGCCTGCCTTTATTTGTCACAGCCGGCACACACACACACGCACTACACACACACACACACACTACACACACACACACTACACATGCAGTCGCGCACACACGCACACACACACACACACTATGCACACCCTACACACGCGTGCACACACACACACACTACACACACACACATTACATACACACACACACACACACACACACTACACACGCACGCACACACACATACACACACGCACACCCTACACACACACACTGCTTTTTACAACGACAGTGACACCATCCCGGCTCCTCCTCCTGGGTCGGGGGCGGGGCAGGAGTGGAGGGCAGCTTTGCATTGCAGTGCCCAGAGGACCAACTTCTTCTCAGCCATCGCTGGTCAGGTGCTGATCTTCTTGCATGTGTATAGTGGGGTGAGCACAGGGAGAAGATGCAAACTCCACACACAGAAAGGCCCTTTTCACGAGATAACTCACCTGGGCACACAACCCCCAAACTCCCCCAGCACCACAGCGACTCAGGTGGGAATCAAAGGCTACGTTCACACAGCAAACCTTAGTGCTTGAATCTGGCTTGTTGCTCACATCTGATTTTTTTGTGTGGCTGTTCACACAGACTTTTTAAAAGTGGCCCATATCAGACTCCAGTGTGAACAGGTCACTAGGGGTGTCAAAAATAATCGATTATACGATGCATCGTGATGCGGACGTGCACGATTCTGCATCGATTAACAAATATCAAAAATCGATTATTAAAAAAAAAAAAAAAAAAAAAAAAATTATAATCAAATAAAATAGAATGTAAGTACATGCAGTTGTTTATTTTAATTATGGATCATAATACAATGCAATTCCAAATGCACTTTTATTTTAAAAGTAGCCACACAGTGAGAAAAAAGAAAGTGAGAAAAAATAAATCATGTATTGCGGAAAAAGTGATGCATCGATTTAAGATGCATCGTGATGCATCGTTTAATCGAATCGAATCGAGTCGTTGACAGATGAATCGTAATCGAATCGAATCGGGAGGCCAGTGAAGATTCACAGCCCTACAGGTCACGGCCCTGAAGTGACCCACATGTGCAGAAGAACAACTATAACGTCACACGTAGCACACTGCTGTTCTACGTGAACCTGGAAGAAGACAGCAGTAAACATGGCGGTAGCTGACGATGTTGTTTCATCTGTTGTTCAATTTACAAGTTATTGTGCAGTGGAAGACAGGGAATACAGGAGCAGATGATAGCGAGGAGGAGAAAGAGAGCCAACATTTTAATGATGGCTTTCTGTGAAGCAATAGCTGCTACTTCTTGCTGATACTTATAAGGTCTAAAACCTCACTGTCCCTCCACTGAGCTCCCTCGCAGCTGTCCTCCATGTTTGTAATCACAATCTGCCTGCTTGGTCCTCCCTCCTCCCGCCAGCGCAGAATAGTGACGAATGTCGCTCTGGAATGATGTAAAAGTCACATTGAAGCATTAAGTCAGATATGGGCCAGATGTCTGTTCACACCGGAGTCACATTCCAAAACATCAGATTCGAATCTGATGTTTTTCCACATTTGAAAGTAGCCCAGGTCGTCTTTAAAAAAGTCACATTCAATGTGACTTGTACTGTTCACACAGTCATGAAAAAGACTGACCTGAGTCACTTAGGGGGGGAAATGATTAGATTCAAGCACTAAGGATATGGCTGTGTGAACGTAGCCAAAGCCACCAGGAGCTTGTGGCTGTGAGGCGACAGCGCTGCTCTGTGCTACATACTGTAACACACTTTCATGATCGCTGGCCCAATTAACGCCTGAAGTCTGAAGCCTTCTGCTGCTGCTCGTCCCCCGTCCCCCTGTCTGTCTCCACACCCACTGTCTCAAATAAAACACAGGAACAAGACTGAAGGGCAAAATGTCATTATGTCGGCTAAGTCTATGTAAATGGGGCAATGAGCATGCTGCTGCCACACTTAAGATGCTAAAGGGATGTTTTTATTTGTCTTTCTGGTTCTCTGAAGAGCCAAACTATTTCCACTTCTGTTGTCTTGTAGAAAGCTGATATGGTGATGCATCTGTCTGTCTGTCTGTCTCTATAAGGCCATGTTCAGACTAGGAGGCCAAATCTGATTTGTGAACTTTAGTGACCTATTAATGACTTTATCCAGATTGGTTTTATGAGTCTGGACGCTCCAAGTCTGATTTGTGTCACTTGTCCCAAACCACATATGGAGGTCGTTTCCAATCTGCTTCAAATGTGCTTTTGACTGATGTGTCTTCAGTGCGGACGCGCAGATCCACCAAATCTGATTTGAACGTCACTCGCAACTCATCATCAAATGCTTCTGCGCAGGAAAAACCACGTCACCAACGTACGTATTTACTGACGCCCACGTCGTTACCATAGCAACCCATGCAGATAGGGTGTTTAGCTCTGGACACACAGATCCGACTTGAGGATCAGATTTGTGGCAGTGCGGACACACTCCCAAATCAGATTTGGGAAACCAATCAAGATAATGATGATTAATGACTTTATCAGCAAATCGGATTTGGCCTCCTAGTCTGAACATGGCCTAAGTTGCTGCAGAGTTTCCAGCCCTTGTTATGGATTGTGTTTGTTTTGTATGAGAGAGAACATGGCTAATCTTACATGAGCCAGGTTCACAAACGTGAGGACACAGCGAACACGTCTGTGACTGTTTCTTCGAGTGCCTGATCTTACATGTGCTTGTTGTATCACAACCAGGGTAATGAGCCGGTGGTTTTGGCGGTGCACACTCTGGAATAGATTCCCAGTCAGGAGTTCCAGGGCGAGGGCAGTAAATCACAGTCTCGCTGGGGGACACCGTCACGCTCATGATGCTACACAAGGTGACCCGAGCACATTATGCAGACGAGCGGAGGTTTTCAGCGGGGCTATCTCCTTTTGTCATTTTTCTTTCCCTGTTCCCCTCCCATCGTTCCCACATCTCAGTGCTCCTCTGTGTGTATCATTCTCTCTCTCTCTCAGCCATATCTCTCCCTGACACCATGCCTGGCTCCATCACTTACTATGCACCTATTCTCTCCATCACTTACTATGCACCTATTCTCTCCATCACTTACTATGCACCTATTCTCTCCATCACTTACTATGCACCTATTCTCTCCATCACTTACTATGCACCTATTCTCTCCATCTTTACTATGCACCTATTCTCTCCATCATTTACTATGCACCTATTCTCTCCATCATTTACTATGCACCTATTCTCTCCATCTTTACTATGCACCTATTCTCTCCATCACTTACTATGCACCTATTCTCTCCATCACTTACTATGCACCTATTCTCTCCATCATTCACTATGCACCTATTCTCTCCATCATTTACTATGCACCTATTCTCTCCATCTTTACTATGCACCTATTCTCTCCATCACTTACTATGCACCTATTCTCTCCATCACTTACTATGCACCTATTCTCTCCATCTTTACTATGCACCTATTCTCTCCATCATTTACTATGCACCTATTCTCTCCATCTTTACTATGCACCTATTCTCTCCATCACTTACTATGCACCTATTCTCTCCATCATTTACTATGCACCTATTCTCTCCATCTTTACTATGCACCTATTCTCTCCATCATTTACTATGCACCTATTCTCTCCATCTTTACTATGCACCTATTCTCTCCATCACTTACTATGCACCTATTCTCTCCATCATTTACTATGCACCTATTCTCTCCATCATTTACTATGCACCTATTCTCTCCATCATTTACTATGCACCTATTCTCTCCATCATTTACTATGCACCTATTCTCTCCATCATTTACTATGTACCTATTCTCTCCATCATTTACTATGCACCTATTCTCTCCATCATTTACTATGCACCTATTCTCTCCATCATTTACTATGCACCTATTCTCTCCATCATTTACTATGCATCTATTCTCTCCATCTTTACTATGCACCTATTCTCGCCATCATTTACTATGCACCTATTCTCTCCATCATTTACTATGCACCTATTCTCTCCATCATTTACTATGCATCTATTCTCTCCATCTTTACTATGCACCTATTCTCTCCATCATTTACTATGCACCTATTCTCTCCATCATTTACTATGCACCTATTCTCTCCATCATTTACTATGCACCTATTCTCTCCATCATTTACTATGCACCTATTCTCTCCATCATTTACTATGCACCTATTCTCTCCATCATTTACTATGCATCTATTCTCTCCATCATTTACTATGCACCTATTCTCTCCATCATTTACTATGCATCTATTCTCTCCATCATTTACTATGTACCTATTCTCTCCATCATTTACTATGCACCTATTCTCTCCATCATTTACTATGCATCTATTCTCTCCATCTTTACTATGCACCTATTCTCTCCATCATTTACTATGCATCTATTCTCTCCATCTTTACTATGCACCTATTCTCTCCATCATTTACTATGCACCTATTCTCTCCATCATTTACTATGTACCTATTCTCTCCATCATTTACTATGCATCTATTCTCTCCATCTTTACTATGCACCTATTCTCTCCATCATTTACTATGCATCTATTCTCTCCATCGTTTACTATGCACCTATTCTCTCCATCATTTACTATGCACCTATTCTCTCCATCTTTACTATGCACCTATTCTCTCCATCATTTACTATGCACCTATTCTCTCCATCATTTACTATGCACCTATTCTCTCCATCATTTACTATGCACCTATTCTCTCCATCATTTACTATGCACCTATTCTCTCCATCATTTACTATGCACCTATTCTCTCCATCTTTACTATGCACCTATTCTCTCCATCATTTACTATGCACCTATTCTCTCCATCATTTACTATGCACCTATTCTCTCCATCATTTACTATGCACCTATTCTCTCCATCTTTACTATGCACCTATTCTCTCCATCATTTACTATGCACCTATTCTCTCCATCTTTACTATGCACCTATTCTCTCCATCATTTACTATGCACCTATTCTCTCCATCATTTACTATGCACTAGGGATGGGCATTTCTAGCAAAAACACTATTTGAAATTCGCTGGCCAAAGTCGACTTTTAACACCTTGATTGCCAGCGACGAGTGTACTCGTCAAACACAATCCAGCTGTTAACTGCCAGCGACGAGTGTACTCGTCAAAAAAATCGTTTTTTTTTTTTTGACGGTGGGGCGTTGATCAATCCCTTTTACGTCTCCTATACAATTATTGGAGGTATTGAATGTGTATAATCTATTTTACCGACCCACTAAGTGTTGACAGTGCTCCCCCAGACGAGCGAAATCAAAGAAAAAGGGAGCAAGCCATTCAAGGAAATGGCGAGGCGATTTTACAGTATTACATTCTCATGAAAATGGTTGGGGGAAAACGCTCTCGTTTTCGCGCTGATTGCTGGCGATGCGGGATTGCAAATTTACATAATACATTACAGGTGGAACACACTTTGAAACACGCAGCATAAATATGACCAGAATCGCAAAAGCTTCTCTCAACCAAAACTCCCAAGAAGCGAGCGAGTCCATGCCGACTTCCTCAAACAGCAGCCTGCAGACAGGCACAGGACAGCAGCAAAAGCACTGAGACTGTGACGGCCGCTGGCTGCAGCCAAGAAGAGGGAGGAGTTGAAGCAACTCTGCCTCTCGCTCTCTCCCTCTCTCTCTCTCTCTCTCTCTCTCGCTCTCTCTCTCTCCCTCCCTCCCTCTCTCTCTCTCTCTCTCTCCCTCTCCCCCTCTCACTAGGATTAAACCTAGTGCGTCTCCCTCCCGAGAGGGAGGGAGAGAGAGAGAGAGGGAGGGAGAGCGAGAGGGAGGGAGAGAGAGAGAGAGAGAGAGAGAGAGGGAGGGAGAGCGAGGGGAAGGGAGAGAGAGAGAGAGCGAGAGGGGGAGGGAGAGAGAGAGAGAGAGAGAGCCAAAAATGAATGGTTAAAGTGACAGTTCTATCGAATTTCACAAAAAGCCGTTTATCTCTGAATATTTTTTCTGATGCTAAAACCATGCTGTATTCAACTGCTAATGCTTACATAACTACTAACTCTACAAACTAACTCTTTTAGACAGAGAAAGTACACATTCTATTAGTACTTTTGAGATATTGTATGTTCACAAACTCCAAGCGGAAAATAATCCTCGGCGCTTGTAAAATGAGCCACAATCCTCAAAAAATGGCTTGGCAGAAGCTACCTACAGCAAGAAAAAAACGGCTGGCAGTCAATGTGTTAATCGAAATTCGAAAAAAAAAAAAATGTAATTTTTTTTTTTTTTGCATTGTCTCCCCTGATTCTAAGTATAGTCGAATCGCTTGGTTTGAGCAAGTAAAACAATTTTTATAAGCATTTTAAGCAAGGTTTATGGAAAAATTAATGGCGGATGAAATCCCATGAAGAGGGAGAGGTTGCTTATAAAAATTGTTTTACTTGCTCAAACCAAGCGATTCGACTATACTTAGAATCAGGGGAGACAATGCAACATTTCACTCACCAAAAAAAAAAAAAAAAAAATTCAATAAACGAATTTCGACTTTCAATAATAAAAGTCGACCTTGATAATAACAACGATTATTCGAAAATTCGAAATTCGATGCCCATCCCTACTATGCACCTATTCTCTCCATCATTTACTATGCACCTATTCTCTCCATCATTTACTATGCACCTATTCTCTCCATCATTTACTATGCACCTATTCTCTCCATCATTTACTATGCACCTATTCTCTCCATCATTCACTATGCACCTATTCTCTCCATCATTTACTATGCACCTATTCTCTCCATCATTTACTATGCACCTATTCTCTCCATCATTCACTATGCACCTATTCTCCCTCCACCCTGTCCCCCGTCTGTCCCTTGTTCTCAGGCGCACACCTTTATCATTCTTGGCATGGTGCTGCTGTGTCCTGATGCACAACATTCTCTCCACTTCCTGTTCCTACCCCAGTCTGTCTCCTGATGCACATTATCCTCTCCACTTCCTGTTCCTACCCCAGTCTGTCTCCTGATGCACATCCTCTCCACTTCCTGTTCCTACCCCAGTCTGTCTCCTGATGCACATCCTCTCCACTTCCTGTTCCTACCCCAGTCTGTCTCCTGATGCACATCCTCTCCACTTCCTGTTCCTACCCCAGTCTGTCTCCTGATGCACATCCTCTCCACTTCCTGTTCCTACCCCAGTCTGTCTCCTGATGCACATTATCCTCTCCACTTCCTGTTCCTACCCCAGTCTGTCTCCTGATGCACATCCTCTCCACTTCCTGTTCCTACCCCAGTCTGTCTCCTGATGCACATTCTCTCCACTTCCTGTTCCTACCCTGGTCTGTCTCCTGATGCACATTCTCTCCACTTCCTACTAGGGCTGCACAATTAATCGTATTTTCATCGTCGTCGCAATATGAACATGCACAATAAACACATCGCAAAGACTGCCTGAAACGCAATGAATAACAAAAGTGGTTTTATTTACATGCGTCATGCATTCCCACTCAGCATCTGATCATGTTGTCTTGTGTTGTAAATCCAGCGTACACCTTTCCCTTGCAACAGTGCGCTCCGCCCCTCTGCCAAAGCCCAAACACGCTGTGTGTAGTTTCAGCTAGAGTCAGTGTGTATTTCATTTATTTATTCAGTGGGCATAGGCTATGTTTGGGATCTATGTTCACATTATTAAAGCAGAAAGACATAGGAACTGTATAGCTAATATGCATACTTTAATATTTGTTTATTTATCGCAAGTCATATCGTCATCGCTATATTGAACAATGTTATCGCACATTGCAGATTTTCTTCATATCGTGCAGGCCTACTTCCTACCCTGGTCTGTCTCCTGGTGCACATTCTCTCCACTTCCTGTTCCTACCCTGGTCTGTCTCCTGGTGCACATTCCTTCTTCATGTCTCCTCCTTTAGCGTTTGTCTCCTCTTCCTCGTGCTCCCTCATCACTCTCTCTGGAGCTTGCTCGTCTCATGCCAGGTAACCTAGCGAGGCAGCGGGATTCGCACGTGCCACGTTCCAATCTGGCCAATCGGTGTCCGAGGAAGGAGGAGGCAGTCCTAAATGGTTGACGTTAGCCTGTGATACTGATAGACAGATGGTTCATCCAATCAGCTGCCAAGTATTTTTTTTAAGTGCCTGCCCTTTTTAACCGGTTTCCAAGATCGAGTTCCCATATGGTTCTGTGAAACAGACCATCTGGCAGCATCAAGTTGCATGCCACTCACCAGTCACCACATTAATTCCACAGTTCAACAGACGCCACAGCAAAGCAATTATAGTTATTTCAATCACCTTTAATGGAGCCAGAATACACACATGTAAAAAAATATAAACATGAAATATCAGAAATCAATTCCTAACGTTCGGTAATGTTCAAGACAGACACTTGCTCTCTCTGTTTTTGTTTTTGTTTGTTTTTCAGTCCTAATTTGAACCTAATCCTTCCTTCTAACTATCATGTCATTATTTCTCCCTTAGCCCAAACACCAGATGCTTCTACTTCTCTGTCTTTCTCTCTCTCTCGATGCGTGTCAGTCTCCAGATGTTGGCACATTGTCTTGCTTCTTGCCTGCCTACTGCCTTACCTCATTTGACCTGCTTCTTTCCTCATCTTTCATCATCTCCTCCCTCTGTCTCTGTCTCTTTATATTGTCCTGCTCTGCCCTCAACTCATAGTGAAGTTCTAGCAGAGGGAGGGGGTATATGCTGAGGGATGGAGTGGGAGAGAGAGAGAGGTTAGGGTAAGGGTAGGTTCATTCATTTGAGTTATTGTTAGTGTGTGTGTGTGTGTGTGTGTGTGTGTGTGTGTGTGTGTGTGTCCCCCTCCACAACCCCCCCCCCCCCCCCCCACACACACACACACACACACACACACACCGATTCACCGCCTCTTTGGGAAAAGCAGATTATTTACTGCAGTTCCCTCTACTAAACATACACAATGGCTTCTGTGTTCATCACTTAACACACTGGCAGCACATATAGTTAATAATGCTAATGTTAGCATAACATAAGCCATAACATATATATTAGAGCCCGACCGATACTGGATTTTTGAGGCAGAGGCCGATACCGATATTAGGGAGTAAAAAAATACCGATATCGATATATCAGCCGATATTTATTTTATTTTTTTCCGATTTTTTATCAAATTTTTATCCCCCATTAGTGCTAATTTTTTTTGTTTTTATCCTGGTTGCTGTCCACCCTCTGCCGATCTGGGGAGAGCCGAAAACTGCCTCCATGCTTCCTCCGAGACATGGGCAGTTAGCCAGCCGCTTCTTTTCACCTGACAGAGAAAGCTTCACCGGTAGGACATAGCACGTGGGAGGATCACGCTATTCCAACCAGTTCCCCTCCCTCCGAACAGGCGCCCCTAACGACCAGAGGAGGCACCACATCAGCAATCCTCAAATATCAAACACTTGACAAAGATATGAGTTGACATGAATTGAAATATGTAATGTAGGCAGGATATTTTACAGCTTATTAATAAACTCAATGCAATGAAACAGTAAACTTAACTGGGAATTTAATAATTATAAATAACTAGAAATACAAAAACACAATAATAATACAATAGAACAAATAGTTAAGAAAAAATATCAAATATACACAACATGCTGTCTATAACTTAAAAAAAAAAAAATTGGCAATATCGGCACACCATATCGGCCGATACGATATATCGGTTATCGGCCGATAATATCGGTGGACCGATATATCGATCGCGCTCTAATCATAAGCCATTTGATGGATGCTATATTCAGAGCATCTTGCAGTACAATATAAGTATAGATTTTGAATATGAGTGCCCCAGGAGCGCTGTCTAACCCTGGCAGATTTAATGCCATTCTCTCTGTCCATCGGTGAATGAAAGTGGCTTTTCTGATGTGAATCCAGCAGGCTAATCTCATTTGAACAGACAGACTCACATTGAAGAAATTAGAGGCACTTTGGAGCCACCAGTTGTAAAGTGTTTAGCCAGAAGGCATCGTTTAATTAGCTAATGCTGAGTAAGAGTTTCTTCTTCTTCTTCTTCTTTGAGGGGCAGAATGAGTAATAATGTCCCGAGAGAGAGTGAGTGGGCTTCCACTTGGCCCGAGAGCATTCAAATGTTATAATTGTGTAGGCTTGGGTGAATTTGCCGTCATTTGCAATTTTGTCAAAAAATGTTGCCTTCACAGTGAGATCGTGTACGTTGTGATATTTTCAAGCTGCGTATATAATAAACCCACGCATAATTGCTATTCATAGCTCCTGCTATAGCTGTTAAAATTCACTGTTTCTTTCCACTCGGGTTTTCTCATCAAGTCACTGCAGAACCTTCCCACTATAACCTGGGGGGTGCGTTTCATCAAGTCACTGCAGAACCTTCCCACTATAACCTGGGGGGTGCGTTTCATCAAGTCACTGCAGAACCTTCCCACTATAACCTGGGGGGTGCGTTTCATCAAGTCACTGCAGAAGCTTCCCACTATAACCTGGGGGGTGCGTTTCATCAAGTCACTGCAGAACCTTCCCACTATAACCTGGGGGGTGCGTTTCATCAAGTCACTGCAGAACCTTCCCACTATAACCTGGGGGGTGCGTTTCATCAAGTCACTGCAGAACCTTCCCACTGTAACCTGGGGGGTGCGTTTCATCAAGTCACTGCAGAAGCTTCCCACTATAACCTGGGGGGTGCGTTTCATCAAGTCACTGCAGAAGCTTCCCACTATAACCTGGGGGGTGCGTTTCATCAAGTCACTGCAGAACCTTCCCACTATAACCTGGGGGGTGCGTTTCATCAAGTCACTGCAGAAGCTTCCCACTATAACCTGGGGGGTGCGTTTCATCAAGTCACTGCAGAACCTTCCCACTGTAACCTGGGGGGTGCGTTTCATCAAGTCACTGCAGAACCTTCCCACTGTAACCTGGGGGGTGCGTTTCATCAAGTCACTGCAGAAGCTTCCCACTGTAACCTGGGGGGTGCGTTTCATCAAGTCACTGCAGAAGCTTCCCACTGTAACCTGGGGGGTGCGTTTCATCAAGTCACTGCAGAACCTTCCCACTATAACCTGGGGGGTGCGTTTCATCAAGTCACTGCAGAACCTTCCCACTGTACCCTGAGGGGTGCGTTTCATCAAGTCACTGCAGAAGCTTCCCACTATAACCTGGGGGGTGTGTTTCATCAAGTCACTGCAGAACCTTCCCACTATAACCTGGGGGGTGCGTTTCATCAAGTCACTGCAGAACCTTCCCACTGTAACCTGGGGGGGTGCGTTTCATCAAGTCACTGCAGAACCTTCCCACTATAACCTGGGGGGTGCGTTTCATCAAGTCACTGCAGAACCTTCCCACTATAACCTGGGGGGTGCGTTTCATCAAGTCACTGCAGAAGCTTCCCACTGTAACCTGGGGGGGTGCGTTTCATCAAGTCACTGCAGAAGCTTCCCACTGTAACCTGGCGGGTGCGTTTCATCAAGTCACTGCAGAACCTTCCCACTATAACCTGGGGGGTGTGTTTCATCAAGTCACTGCAGAAGCTTCCCACTATAACCTGGGGGGTGCGTTTCATCAAGTCACTGCAGAACCTTCCCACTGTAACCTGGGGGGTGCGTTTCATCAAGTCACTGCAGAACCTTCCCACTATAACCTGGGGGGTGCGTTTCATCAAGTCACTGCAGAACCTTCCCACTATAACCTGGGGGGTGCGTTTCATCAAGTCACTGCAGAAGCTTCCCACTGTAACCTGGGGGGGTGCGTTTCATCAAGTCACTGCAGAAGCTTCCCACTGTAACCTGGCGGGTGCGTTTCATCAAGTCACTGCAGAAGCTTCCCACTATAACCTGGGGGGTGTGTTTCATCAAGTCACTGCAGAAGCTTCCCACTATAACCTGGGGGGTGCGTTTCATCAAGTCACTGCAGAACCTTCCCACTGTACCCTGAGGGGTGCGTTTCATCAAGTCACTGCAGAACCTTCCCACTATAACCTGGGGGGTGTGTTTCATCAAGTCACTGCAGAACCTTCCCACTATAACCTGGGGGGTGCGTTTCATCAAGTCACTGCAGAACCTTCCCACTGTAACCTGGGGGGGTGCGTTTCATCAAGTCACTGCAGAACCTTCCCACTATAACCTGGGGGGTGCGTTTCATCAAGTCACTGCAGAACCTTCCCACTATAACCTGGGGGGTGCGTTTCATCAAGTCACTGCAGAAGCTTCCCACTGTAACCTGGGGGGTGCGTTTCATCAAGTCACTGCAGAAGCTTCCCACTGTAACCTGGGGGGTGCGTTTCATCAAGTCACTGCAGAACCTTCCCACTATAACCTGGGGGGTGCGTTTCATCAAGTCACTGCAGAACCTTCCCACTGTAACCTGGCGGGTGCGTTTCATCAAGTCACTGCAGAACCTTCCCACTGTAACCTGGGGGGTGCGTTTCATCAAGTCACTGCAGAACCTTCCCACTGTAACCTGGCGGGTGCGTTTCATCAAGTCACTGCAGAACCTTCCCACTGTAACCTGGGGGGTGCGTTTCCCAAAAGCATCAAAGCAAAGAACCATCGTTAACTCAAAGACGTGGATGAACGTGTGCAAAAAACAATTTGAGTCGATGCAAGTCTCACTTAACTCCTGACTCCACATTTCATTTTTGCTGTACCAGCACAGAAGTAGGGTCTTTCAGAACCCATATTTTTGACTCTAAAATAAGATGATTAATGATTGATTATTAACTCAT
>NC_139638.1:8882530-8894475 GCF_964638095.1 Poromitra crassiceps | reverse complement strand
ATTGAATAGTGACATTTTCCCCCAAATACTCATGGTTCTGTGCTGTTGGTATTTGGTAGCCTATCTGATACCTGCAGTGCAGTGCAGCGCATCAAATGAGCCGCGTCAATTAACGATAATGACGGGAGTCTCCCGCAGCAGCAGAATGATGTATTCGCGCAGATTTTCAGTCCTAAATATCAAACATGTTTGATATGATCGGGACGGCCCCGATGAGGCTGTGAGCAGATCGGGAGGGTTAAGATTGGATCTGCAAACAGCTCACACTACAAGATAATCGGTGCCGAAAGTCGGGCCCGACCCAAGCTTGGCAAGCTGCCAGGCCAGATTTCTCCTCCGATTCTCGGGAGGGGTGAATCGGGCATAAATCGGCCCGAAAATCCTGTAGTGTGAGCCAGCCTTAACCTTAGAAATCAATGTAATAATTTCATAGGCCCACGGAACCGGGTCACAATGAATACACGATCAAAGAAAACATGGAAGGAAAAAAGGAAGAATGTAGATATGAACTCACTTCTTTCTCTCTCTCTCTCTCTCTCTCTCTCTCTCTCTAAAAAAAATACTAAACTTCACCACTATTTCTTCAGAAGTTGTAGCTGTCATAGACTGTGTTGCATAGTTGTTTGCTCTATTGCTGAGAAAAATGTGTTATTGTAAGTCGCTTTGGATAAAGCTCGTCTGCAAATGACGTAATGTAATGTAATGTAATGTAATGTAATGTATACTGTTGTTGCCTTGCTGGAAAAGCCCAGTAAATGGCCATCATGTCAACATAATAGAATACAACACTCAAAAGAGTAGTAAAAGTAAACAACATGTCCAATAGGAAGCACTTAATTAGCTTGATTTTAATGATCTCCCTCCCTCCCTCCCTACACATTCACTCTTTATCCCCGCTTTTCCTTTTCCTCTTGGAAAGCCAAGCCAAGTTCTCATTAGCGGGACTGGAGCCGGCTGTAATTGTGGCAGCTTTTTATGATCCTTACATTTGTATGTACAGAATCCTCTCAGTCATGGGTGTTTAATCACGGACAGTCCTGCGAGATTTTGTTGAGGCCGCCAAGTGTCAAAATGTTTTTAATGAGTTAACCACGGTTGAGTAAAAGTTGTGCGCTAGTTACTAGATCTTTTCAACAATTTAGGTTGGCCATGAATTTGGTAAAGCGTGGGCACGATATATGAAAAGCATGGCCACACATTATAGCCTACAACTGTGCAGGTTTGAGTGCAGCATGTCCACACATTATAGCCTACAACTGTGCAGGTTTGAGTGCAGCATGTCCACACATTATAGCCTACAACTGTGCAGGTTTGAGTGCAGCATTTCAACACAACACGACTTTTATTTTATTTTATGCTTATTTTTATTGATTATTCACTGTGCCTTACTTCCCCATGTTATCCTCCCCCCTGCGTGGCAGGCACACCCACGCGTTACCCGCAGACTCTGACAAGTGCACGGGGTACTATGCACTCATACTGTCATACACTTACACACATCCAGGCATACACACACCAGTGCACATTTTATCACAGTCATCTTAAGGACCGCAATGGAAATAAGCTGTTAGCTTTATTGCGTTTTTTATCCTTTTGATAATGGTGGGCTGTGTATGTACGGTATATATGTATATACTGTTGTTCATTATCAATAAAGAACTCAATCAAAAAAAAAAAAAACAGGCGATAGTACAAATAGTATTATTATTACTACTAGTCCATACCGGGGGATGTGGTGCGCCACAACTCTGTGTAGAATTGCCAAAGAAATACTAATAAACAGCTTGAATTTGTGAAATGGAAAAATGTGCTTTGTCAGTCCCTGCCCGTGCCAATGCCCAAAGCACCATGTGCAGTTTCCGCTTGCTAGGCCAACCCGTTGGGGAGATAACAGCAGACAGACGGAAGGAAAGTTTCCCTCATTTCATTGATATAGAAGAAAAGAAAATGGCAATCTGTTACCATTAACTCATTCTCTGCCAAAGACGTACTCGGACGTACTTTTTACAATGGCGTTCTGTGCCAAGGACGTACTCGGACGTACTTTCATGTTTTGCTTGTTTACATTAGATCAGACCCTTTCCCAGCCTGTGACATTGTTTCAAGTCAAACTGATGACGGAAGCGCTAAATCACGTTTAGTATTTATAGTATAGTCACCCATTTAGCAGTAAACAGAGTCCGTTAGTGAGTGACGATCATGAGCGGCCATTTGTGCATTGAGCAGCATTTGCGGCCATTGAGCAGCTGCCTGTGATTCCTGTGTGTGTGAGACGAGAGAGAGAGAGAGAGAGAGAGAGAGAGAGAGAGAGAGAGAGAGAGAGAGAGAGAGAGAGAGAGAGAGAGAGAGAGAGAGAGAGAGAGAGAGAGCGAGAGAGAGCGAGAGGAGAGAGCGAGAGAGAGAGCGAGCGAGCGAGCATAAGGGTTCATTTGGTCCGTCCAGTCTTGGACTATCTGGTAAATAAGTTCCAGGAAGTAAAAGTCAGTAAAACTTTTTTTTTATTTTTATTTTTATTTTTTGGGGAAAACAAATACTGTATATGTCTGATGTGTCACTGAGGCAAAAAATAAAAGGCTCAAAAGAGAGTTCTGCTTGAAACGGTGTCGTTCACTAAAAACCTATTTTTCTCCTATTTCTGTTACAAAGGAGGGCATTTTCAGTGAAAACAAGCTAACTTCCACTGCTTGTAACTAAACAAGGAAACATGGTCGAGTTTCAGTTTTTTACAAGGGGTAAGAAGAGAGTCTCTCTGCTTTATTGTGAGATATGTTGTGTAATTTTATTCCTAGCACAGAATATTCTGTGGTCCTGGAAGATCAGGAAATATGCTCAAAATCCTGGCACTGGGAGCACACAGACCGAAATGACCCTGGCAGAGAATGAGTTAATGACATTTTCTGCATGAACAAAATAATTTTCAAGATTCAAGATTTTTATTGTCACTCCATGGTACAAGTATCACGTGTGAAATTATTGTGCTGTGGACTCCGTTTACAACATAGTATAAATATAGCAAGGCATATGAGTGCAAAAACAATAAGCAATAAGGCAATAAGCAATAAGTTTATTAAATTTGTTCACAATTATTGTCAGTTGTTGACGTTTATGTGAGACTGGCTTTTTTTGATCAGATGATCAACAGTGTGTGATGGTTATGCTTTTATTTTGAAGGGAAAACCTTCCCAGCTCCACTTTTGTTCTGGCTAATTATGGTTAGCTTGATACAATTGCGGATACTTGGAAAAACATGCATACTGGTATATTCCCTTCCACACGCCCTGAGATCCTAACCTGACGCTGCCAGATGGACGGTTTAGCTCCACATTGCGTTTCAGTAAAACCAGTCAATCTGGGAATGCAGTAACCCGACCCGCTGACGGAGGCGGGCACTTTTTCCAAGCTACTTGGCAGGTGATTGGATGACCCATCTGTCTATCACCGCTGGTGCGTGTTAACTTCAACCAATCAGATCGCCATGCCTCTGACGTCACGTTTGCGACCAGAGGAAGGTGCCTGATCTCCGTGGTAGTCTATCATTGATTGAGTCCTCACCGTCCTCATCGTCTGTAAAGTCGCCTTCGAAGCATGACGTTAGATTATAACAAACTAGTTGTGTGGCTTAGCCTTCCAAATGTTGAGGGTCGTTTTTGAGAATTTAATACATGGAATTGGGAACGTTACATTAAATTTCATTCAGACTGCCTGGCACTTCCGCGGCGGCAGCCATGTTGACGAGTGAAAAGAACTACAAAGACCATGTACCCACTACTTGCCCAGACGAGCCTAAGCCCGCCTAAGGCTGCCGCTGATTCGTCGAGCCGGCATGGTTCGGCCAATCATCTTAACTGCCTGTGCATGACAAGATGGATTACGTCGAGAGAATCTCTTTTGATCTCGCGAGGTTATCCATCTTGCAAGCAAGGTTACTGAGATCCCAAGTTGACTTGAAAAGACGTAATTTACACGCCGTTTTTTAGGTGAACTCTCTGTAGGAAGAAGGGAGACGAACAAGACCTGGAGGGCCTGCCTGCTACAGTCAATATTTCAGCTCAAAACAGGGTGTGAATTATGTCTTTTCAAGCCAAGTCAATCATTCCAGTTGATAAAATGTTTGCATGTATAAACACCAGAGCAGCATGTCCACAGATAGAGAAGTTGGACAGTACTGTGTATACGTCTGATTTAATGAGACACATAAGACAGACGACGTGCTAATAAACAGTGAAATTAAACACGAAATAGTCCCTTATTTTGAAAAAGAAGTGTTCCTTATTGAACTGGTAAGGAACGTACTTTCTTTGTTCCGTATTTTTGGGAATGTATGACAGGGTGATGATGATGTCAGAGTAGATCATCCATCAACTGAGCATCAGAACGCCATCCTATTATAAACGCCGCCCTATTATAGTAGTATACGATTGAATTGTTCAAGTGACATCACTGATGACATCATCACCGAGTGCTCGAGTGTCATCACTGGTGACATCACTAATTCTATACATAAGTGATATCTCAGTGATTATGACATCGGTGGCGAGAGGACCAGAAGGACAGATGGATGAATCCAGAAGGAGGGGGTAATGGCAACTTGCCATAAAAACACCACAGAAGAAGAAGAATATTTATGACATCACTGATGATGTCATAGACATTGTGACATAATTTGTGATGTCATCATTCTTCCCTGCAGAGGCTATAAGTAGGACCGGTGTTTTCCATCAGTAAGGATGGCCCAGTACGACCTCACCACCAGAATTGCCAGCTTTTTGGACCGGCATCTGGTCTTTCCTCTGCTGGAGTTCCTGTCTGTCAAAGAGATCTACAATGAGCAGGAGTTGCTTCATGGAAAGCTACACCTCCTCAGTGAGACCAACATGGTGGACTTCGCCATGGATGTGTACGAAAAGCTCTTCCCCGAGAAGGAGATTCCCCACACTCTAAAGGAGAAGAGGGCAGAAGTTGTGGCTCAGCTCAAGCAGCTCCAGTCTGAGACCGAGCCCATCGTGAAGATGTTTCAGGACCCAGAAACCATAAGCCAGGTGCAGTCCACCAGGGACGGAGAGATGCTGTTTGACTATTTGGCGCAGAATCACAACTTCGGTCAGGAGAACTTAGACACTCTGTATAAATATGCCAAGTTCCAGTATGAGTGTGGAGACTACTCTGGTGCTGCAGACTACCTCTACCTCTTCCGTGTCTTGGTCCCGTCTACAGACAGGAATGCCCTGAGCTCTCTGTGGGGCAAACTGGCCTCTGAGATCCTGACAAATGAGAACTGGGAGGCTGCCATGGAGGATCTCACTTGCGTGAGGGAGACGATCGATGGCAACTCTGTCAGCTCCCCTCTCCAGTCTCTCCAGCAGAGGACATGGCTCATTCACTGGTCTCTCTTCGTCTTCTTCAACCATCCCAAAGGCAGAGACAATATAATTGACCTTTTCCTGTATCAGCCTGAATACCTCAATGCCATCCAGACCATGTGCCCTCACATCTTGCGTTACCTAACCACAGCGGTCATCGCAAACAAGGATGTCCGTAAGCGCCGGCAGGTCGTGAAAGATCTGGTGAAGGTCATACAGCAGGAGTCTTACACCTACAAAGATCCAATTACAGAATTTGTGGAGTGCCTGTATGTGAACTTTGACTTTGATGGTGCAGAGAAGAAACTGAGGGAGTGTGAGTCGGTTCTTGTGAATGACTTCTTCCTGGGGGCTTGCTTGGAGGACTTCATTGAGAACGCTCGCCTCTTCATCTTTGAGACCTTCTGCAGAATTCACCAGCGCATCAGCATCAGCATGCTGGCAGACAAGCTGAGCATGACGCCCGAGGAGGCCGAGAGATGGATCGTCAACATTATCCGCAATGCCAGGCTTGATGCCAAGATAGACTCCAAACTGGGCCATGTGGTTATGGGCAACAACGCCATATCACTTTACCAGCAGGAGCCACTGGTGCTAATATGATGATAATGGTTATGCTTTTATTTTGAAGGCAAAACCTCCCACCTCCGGTCTTGTGGTGGCTCATTATGGTTAGCTTGATACAATTGCGGATTCTGGAAAAACATGTACTGGTATATTCCGTTCCACACTCTGTGATGCCAAGTTGACTTGGAAATATGTCATTTATATGCTGTTTTTAGGTGAAAACTTCATAGGAAGAATAGGAAGAAGAACCCCTGTACGGCCTGCTACAGTCAAGATTTCAGCTAAAAACAGCGTATAAATGACGCCTTTTCAAGCAAAGCCAATTACCGTGGCGCATGTCAACACACTATGCAGTATTTTGCATGTATAAACACCAGAGCAACATGTCCACAGATAGAAGTTGGACAGTCTGATTTAATGAGACACAAATGAGGCAGACGTGCTAATAAACAGTGAAATAAAATAAGAAATTGTCCCTTATTTGGAAACTAAAAGACGTGTTTTTTATTAAACTGATAAGGAACGCAATTTGTTCTGTGTATTTTTTGGAATGTATGACAGGGTGATGATGATGTCATAGTAGATCCATCAATTGAGCATGCTCAGAGCGCCTCCCTATTATAAACGCCGCCCAATTTACTTGTAAGATTGAATTGCTCTAGTGACATCACTGGTGACATCATCACCATGTGCTCAAGTGACATCACTGGTGACATCACTAATTCTTACATAACCTCACTCATGATGTCATAGACATTGTGACATAATTTGTGATGTCATCATTCCTTCCCTGCAAAGGCTATAAGTAGGACCGGTGCTTTTCATGAGTAAAGATGGCGGAGTATGACCTCACCACCAGAATTGCCCACTTTTTGGACCAGCATCTGGTTTTTCCTCTGCTGGAGTTCCTGTCTGTCAAAGAGATCTACAATGAGAAGGAGTTGCTTCATGGAAAGCTACAACTCCTCAGTGAGACCAACATGGTGGACTTCGCCATGGATGTGTACAAAAAGCTCTTCCCCAAGAAGGGGATTCCCCACACTCTAAAGGAGAAGAAGGCAGCAGTCCTCGCCCAGCTCAAGCAGCTCCAATCTGAGACCGAGCCCATCGTGAAGATGTTTCAGGACCCAGAAACCATAAGCCAGGTGCAGTCCACCAGGGACGGACAGATGCTGTTTGACTATTTGGCGCAGAATCACAACTTCCGTCAGGAGAACTTAGACACTCTGTATAGATATGCCAAGTTCCAGTATGAGTGTGGAAACTATTCTGGTGCTGCGGAGTACCTCTACTTCTTCCGTGTCTTGGTCCAGTCTGCAGACAGGAATGCCCTGAGCTCTCTGTGGGGCAAACTGGCCTCTGAGATCCTGATGCAGAACTGGGAGGCTGCCATGGAGGATCTCACTCGCCTGAGGGACACGATCGATAGCAACTCTGTCAGCTCCCCTCTCCAGTCTCTCCAGCAGAGGACATGGCTCATTCACTGGTCTCTCTTCGTCTTCTTCAACCATCCCAAAGGCACAGACAATATCATTGAGCTTTTCCTGTATCAGCCTGAATACCTCAATGCCATCCAGACCATGTGCCCTCACATCTTGCGTTACCTAACCACAGCGGTCATCGCAAACAAGGATGTCCGTAAGCGCCGGCAGGTCGTGAAAGATCTGGTGAAGGTCATACAGCAGGAGTCTTACACCTACAAAGATCCAATTACAGAATTTGTGGAGTGCCTGTATGTGAACTTTGACTTTGATGGTGCAGAGAAGAAACTGAGGGAGTGTGAGTCGGTTCTTGTGAATGACTTCTTCCTGGGGGCTTGCTTGGAGGACTTCATTGAGAACGCTCGCCTCTTCATCTTTGAGACCTTCTGCAGAATTCACCAGCGCATCAGCATCAGCATGCTGGCAGACAAGCTGAGCATGACGCCCGAGGAGGCCGAGAGATGGATCGTCAACATTATCCGCAATGCCAGGCTTGATGCCAAGATAGACTCCAAACTGGGCCATGTGGTTATGGGCAACAACGCCATATCACCTTACCAGCAGGTGATCGAGAAGACCAAGAGCCTCGCTTTCCGCAGCCAAATGTTGGCCATGAACATCGAGAAGAAGCAGCAGGCCCACAGCACCCCGAACGAGACGCCAAACTGGACGGGTCAAGAAACTGGATTTTAGCAAGAAGATTGATGGATTTTGTCCCATTTTTCTCTGCATCATACCAGTACTTTTTTGCACTTATTTCAAGTCATCACCAATTTTTTGAAAAATGCAAAAAGAAAATACAACAAAGGTGAATTTGCAATAGCTGCGACCAGATATGCGATGTCAGTCAGAGTGTGACATCATCCACTCCATTGTGAAATTTCCCCTCCACCACAACCCTTTTAACCATTTGGCATGAACACAAACACACACACACTTGACCTCCATGCCAAATTTCTGCCTCCTAGGGCAAAAAACTGCTCGCTAAGCGTGGTGAACTTTTTGTGGACAACCAACAGTGTGACTTATAGAGATGCTAGTCATGCTGGCCGCAGCTAAAAATAAGTAGGACCAGTTAGTGTTTTTTTTTTTTTTGTATTTAATTTCATTGCTGTCTGTCATGTAATTGGTATTGTTGTCTTGGACCCCGGGAAGAGTCATCTAATGAGGTAGTGGGGATCCCTATAATAAACAACAATAAACTGTTTATCATAATAACTAATATGATCACAATTCATATCATAACTGATATCATCGAGTGATGTCATCAGTGATATCACTCGAGCAATTGTGAGGTCATCATCAGTGATGATGCCACAATGTGCAAATTGAACAATTGTGTCACTCACAGATGACACACACACCGCCCGAGTTGCTAGAGTGATGTCACTCGAACAAAGTTAAAATTAAGTTTATTGAGCATATAAAATAAACTTGAAATGAGCGCACCTAATTTCTAGTAATATTGAATGCTCTCAGGTTCACATTACATACTCTGCATTGAGATAGAGCCTTTTCAACAGGCCAATCAAGTGTCTCCTGATCAATTTGATTCTATGCCTAACGGACAGTAAGTCAAATAGTTTGTGATAGATCAGTTTGATTCCATGATTAACGGACAGTAAGTCAAATAGTTTGTGATAGATCAGTTTGATTCCATGATTAACGGACAGTAAGTCAAATAGTTTGTGAAAGATCAGTTTGATTCCATGATTAACGGACAGTAAGTCAAATAGTTTGTGATAGATCAGTTTGATTCCATGATTAACGGACAGTAAGTCAAATAGTTTGTGAAAGATCAGTTTGATTCCATGATTAACGGACAGTAAGTCAAATAGTTTGTGATAGATCAGTTTGATTCCATGATTAACGGACAGTAAGTCAAATAGTTTGTGATAGATCAGTTTGATTCTATGCCTAACGGACAGTAAGTCAAAGAGTTTGTGATAGTTCTTTCCTAACAGGGCCACAGGCAGAACAAAGTGAGTGAGGTCCCAAGATCCCAAACCCTGGGAGAGGAAGTTATGAGATTGGTTTGGGTAAAAAATACATTTTTAGGTTTTAATTGACCTGCTGTTTGTGTGTCAGTGTGACAAGTGTGTCTGTGTGTATCTATGTATCACTTTACAGTCTTGTCACTCTCCAAGGTTGTCTATTTCTACACTATCTCTCCATAGGCAAGGCAAATTGAATTGTTCAGCACTTTTCATACCCAAAGGCAACCCAAAGTGCAGAGTACAAGAGTGCAAGAAACAAATGATCAAAACAATAAAAGCAAGCAAGCAAAAGCACATAGAATAAAAACAATAAAAGCAAACAGGCAAAGAAAGGCACACACAGTGTTATTTGTTCTTCAGTTTTATTGTTTTGCCTCATGTTGCTGTTTTTTTGTCCTTCATATCCTTCAAAAACTCACTTTTGGGCGGGACACAAGAGTAAAGTCAATAAAGCAAACAAAAGCACACAACAAGCACATCAAAAGCACACAGCATAAAACACAATATAACAAATACATTTGATTTAGCAGGCAAAGTGAATTCAAGTCTCTACTATAACATTGGGGATCTCCAAGACACTGCAATGTTGGGATTATTAACATATGCACGAAAACACATGGACATGTTTTAAATCACTGCATGTAATTTATTCTGCATAAATGAACACAAACACATAATATCCCAAGTGGTTTATACATACAGTAGGGCAATTAGTCCAAATGAACCAACCAGTTCTTGAAGCAAGGAGGGGGGAGGTTGATTTCCACTTTCTCTGAAAAGCCCTTTTAACTATAAACCATGTCAAACATGAGAGTCTTTTGGGTCTTGTATAGTAGCTCAAAGGCACTCTCAGAGCATCCCATTATGGCAAGAACCCAGATTTGCTTTCCAGTTATTGGAGTGAACCCTTAAAATATGTCCTTCCAAAAAATGTATGCAATCTTAAAAGGCCCATTTTCAGAGTTGCACTTGTCGCTGAGATAGAGTAAATCCTGTTCGGCTTGGTCTTTGGAACGTGTATGTATGCGATACACAACCGTGAACCACAGGATCTCTGGAGCTTAGCGTAGGTTGACGTCAAATGTCAAGGAAGATGTTTAACTGAACACAACCTACACACAAAGTCTTGTAAAAGAACCCTTGTGAGTGTGCACAGGCACACGCATTAGGGCTGTGAATCTTCACTGGCCTCACGATTCGATTCGATTACGATTCAGAGGGCTACGATTCGATTCGATTACGATTATCGATGCATCTCGATGCATCTTAAATCGATGCATCACTTTTTTCCGTAATACATGATTTATTTTTTCTCACTTTCTTTTTTCTCACTGTGTGGCTACTTTTAAAATAAAAGTGCATTTGGAATTGCATTGTATTATGATCCATAATTAAAATAAACAACTGCATGTACTTCCATTATATTTTATTTGATTATATTCTTTATTTTTAATTTTTTTTATAATCGATTTTTGACATTTGTGAATCGATGCAGAATCGTGCACGTCCGCATCGCGATGCATCTTATAATGGATTATTTTTGACACCCCTAACACGCATACTAAACCATGATATCAGAGCAGAGGGGGAGCTGTCGATCGGGCAGCGGCCACGCCCCTCACATCCCTACACCCCCCGCGTAATTGCTTGACTTTACCCCGTCTCTCTGCCCTCTCTTGGCCTCAGCTTACATCCCCCAGTCGTTTCCTCACGTCCTCCTGTGTGTTTACTACCAACCTGAGGCTCTTTGGGGCCCCATCATAACGCTCATATTCTCCTCCACCTCCAAGTACTTCTCAGTGTCTGTGTTTGCCAGCATCCAGCTCTTCACGCGAGTGCCTTTGCCTCTGGGCGCACATTTCTTTGATGACATTTTTACATGGAGAGGAATTTGATTGAGTTTTTGTTACTTAATAAGCACGGGGGTCGTTTGGTGGCGTTATTGCCCTTTGGTTTGGGGGGGATGTGAATAGGCTCAATCAGCTTCATAATGGCTGTGCTGATTCTAGAGCTCCAGCACCCCGGGGGGGGGGGGGGGGCTACAGACAAGACAGGGAGCGCTGTGGAAGTGAGGCAGGTGGGTGGAAGAGGAGGTAAAAGAGTGAGAGAGAGGGGGTCAAAGAAAGAAAGAGGTAGGGGGAGAGAGGAGGTGAAAGAGTGAGAGGAGGTAAAGAAAGAAAGAGGTAGGGGGTAGGGATGTCAACGGTTAACCGTTAATCGATTAACCGTTAACGTTTTTTTTTTTTTTTTTTTTTCTATTTACTCAATGAGCTCATGCCCAAACAAGGCGTGTCTATTTAGATGCTGAAATGTTAATGCTTTTTGTGTTAGAAATTCTAACACAAAAAGAATTTGTGTTGAAATGTTGATGCTTTTTGTTAATGCTTGTTAATGCTTTTTGTGTTAGAAATTCTAACACAAAAAGCATTAACATTTCAGCATCTAAATAGACACGCCTTGTTTGGGCATGAGCTCATTGAGTAAATAGACAAAAAAAAAAAAAATAATAATAATAATAATAATAATAATATTAAAAAATT
>NC_139638.1:8855030-8877530 GCF_964638095.1 Poromitra crassiceps | reverse complement strand
GGGGAAAACAACCCCCCCCCCCCCCCCCCCCAATCCTGGTGTTCTCCTATGTCACGTGCATGGTTGCGTGTTGCACACGAAGATCATATATACGGAAGATGAACACTCCAACTTACTTCACTGACAGCTAGATCCACATTTTCTTCTCGCCAATTCTCAATGGCTTCCTCGTTTTGCTCGGGAGTACAAAACAACTTTAACTGGTGATTTTTTACATTTGTTGTCTGCGCAGCCCCACCACACAACAGCTTTTAGCTATGTTTAATTCAAGGAAAATGACGCTGGTGTGTGGGAGTGAACGGAGCTTTTTCCCCGTGATGGGCTATTTCATGCAGTGTCTCTATAGATTAGTGTGTGTGGGTGTTGGGGTTCATAAGCTACTTTTGGGCGGGTGGGTGTTTTGGGTGGTCCGACTCCCTCCTACAGTCCTGATCTGCCACACTAGCTATGACCTGCTGCCTGCCTGTGCACCTTTCACATTTAGCAGAAATGGAAAAATACTGGACATTTCATCCTTTGTTTTATTTCTCTATTGCACACTTTATCTTCCTCTCTTTTTACTTATTTTGATATCAAAATGTCTCATCTCTACTGTCTCTCTGTCTCACCCTCTATCTTCCTTTCTCTTCTGTTTGTATCATGTTTTCCTCCATCCCCATAAATCCTGGCTGTTGCTTCTTCTCCTCGACTCTGTGTTCATTTCCGGCCCTCCCTCTCTGTCTGCTCCTCCCAGGTCACGTTCTGGTTCCCCGGGGAGGCGGGACAGGGGCGGAGCGTCCTCCGAGAAGAGACACGAGGAGTCCCCGGGGAGATGGGACAGGCGGGGACCGTCATCGGAGAAGAGGCACGAGGAGAGAGAGAGGGAGCGCTATCGCCCCAGCAGCAGCAGCTCAGGCCACCACAGGGGGCGCTCCAAATCCAGGTAACACAAGCCTAGTCGAAAGGACGATGAATCGAGTACCACAGGAATGAGCTCAGCAAGATAGTCGACCACGAAACGAGGACCACTTTTATGACTTTTCACGTGTAAATGCGTGTTGTTTTATTACGCAATTTTCAGAAAACGCTTCAAAAGTCATAAAAGTGGTCGTCGTTTGTGAAGATTATCTTGCTGAACACAAACTTTGTTGTTTCATAAACTTTTGTTTATACCTTATTTCATGCATTTAACCGAAATCCCCATTCTAAAATCCCATTTACTTTTCCCCTTATGAACCAGCATGGCGACGATTTCTGGGTAAGCCTACAAAAATACATCATCCCTCAGTCTCCATACTGTCAGGGTAGAGCATGCTACTAACACTGTCAGGGTAGAGCATGCTACTGACACTGTCAGGGTAGAGCATGCTACTGACACTGTCAGGGTAGAGCATGCTACTGACACTGTCAGGGTAGAGCATGCTACTGACACTGTCAGGGTAGAGCATGCTACTAACACTGTCAGGGTAGAGCATGCTACTGACACTGTCAGGGTAGAGCATGCTACTGACACTGTCAGGGTAGAGCATGCTACTAACACTGTCAGGGTAGAGCATGCTACTGACACTGTCAGGGTAGAGCATGCTACTGACACTGTCAGGGTAGAGCATGCTACTGACACTGTCAGGGTAGAGCATGCTACTGACACTGTCAGGGTAGAGCATGCTACTAACACTGTCAGGGTAGAGCATGCTACTAACAGTGTCAGGGTAGAGCATGCTACTGACACTGTCAGGGTAGAGCATGCTACTGACACTGTCAGGGTAGAGCATGCTACTAACACTGTCAGGGTAGAGCATGCTACTAACAGTGTCAGGGTAGAGCATGCTACTAACAGTGTCAGGGTAGAGCATGCTACTGACACTGTCAGGGTAGAGCATGCTACTAACACTGTCAGGGTAGAGCATGCTACTAACAGTGTCAGGGTAGAGCATGCTAACACTGCTTCCACATGTCAGGCTACTACTAGTAGAGGGATTTTCTGTGCCTAAATATTTCCGTATTATATGTATATAAGTGATAGAGACAAAAAAACTGTGTACATCTACTGTACATTGAGCAGCCTTTTTACAGCAGAAGTATCTTTAAGCTAGCTGTAGCGGCTGTACCAGCTGCAGCGCCTGTAGCAGCTGTACCAGCTGTAGCGCTGTAACAGCTGTAACAGCTGTAGCAGCTGTACCGGCTGTACCAGCTGTAACCGCTGTAACAGCTGTAGCAGCTGTACCAGCTGTAACCGCTATAGCAGCTGTAGCAGCTGCTACAGCTGTAACAGCTGGTACAGCAGCTGTACCAGCTGTAGCTGCTGTACCAGCTGTAACAGCTGTGGCGGCTGTAGCAGCTGTTACAGCTGTAGCTGCTGTACCAGCTGTAGCGGCTGTACCAGCTGTAGCTGCTGTAGCTGCTGTACCAGCTGTAGCGGCTGTACCAGCTGTAGCTGCTGTAACAGCTGTAGCAGCTGCTACAGCTGTTACAGCTGTAGCTGCTGTACCAGCTGTAGCGGCTGTAACAGCTGTAGCAGCTGTACCAGCTGTAGCGGCTGTAACAGCTGTAGCGGCTGTAACAGCTGTAGCGGCTGTAGCAGCTGTACCAGCTGTAGCGGCTGTAACAGCTGTAGCTGCTGTACCGGCTGTAGCAGCTGTACCAGCTGTACCAGCTGTAGCGGCTGTAACAGCTGTACCAGTTGTAACAGCTGTAGCAGCTGTAGTGGCTGTAGCAGCTGTAACAGCTGTAGCAGCTGTAGCAGCTGTAGCCTAATGTTAGAGACTTGGGCTTGTGTCCAAATGGTGAGGGGTTTCAATCCCCAGGAGGACCAGGGGAGATGTAGGTGGGGAAAGAGAATGAATAATGCTCTCTAACCCCTAACCTCCACGACTACTGTCAATTTGCCCATAAGCAAGACAGACACTTCAACTAATCCCCCAGTGGCCACTGGTTAAAGTTGCACTGAGCAGCTTCCCGACACTATGCATTTAAAGCAGGGCAGAGATAAGAGTATACATATACAGTGCCTTCACGAAGTGTTTGTCTCCCTTGACATTTTGAGCATTTTGTGGTGTTACAGCCTGAATTCAAAATGGATGAACTCTTTACTCTATTCATTCTCCACCACACATCTACTACAACCTATACACATAACATACATCCTTAGAGACGTGGCACTGCAGATACCCAGCGCCATTGCTTATGTCAGTACATCAGATGCTGTATGTGTATTCTCCAGCAAACAATGTATCGGCCTCGTTTTTAAACAGTGCCATCTATGTAATTATAATGTAGTACATGTATGGAGTCATATGTAATCATAATGTAGTACATGTATCGAGTCATATGTACCGTAAATTCCGGACTATAAGCCGCACCGGTGTATAAGCCGCACCTGCAAAGTTGACTATTTTTTTCTTATATAAGCCGCACCGGACTATAAGCCGCGGGTGTTTTAATGGTATTTTTTTATTTTTTTTTTATTTTTTTTTTATTTTTTTTTATTGTGTTTTAATGTTTAATTACCATATGTAAGGGTTCATGCACAGAGGGGATTGTCGGGAAAGAGATGGCTGTTTGAGGAAGCTCCCATTTATTAACATTTCAACAAAACAACATAACACAACACCACCTGTGTTGTTTTTTACAGTGCACACAGTGTCCGCGGTGTGGTGAAAAGAGGGCAAGAGAGGAAATTAAAACAGAAGTGGATTTATAGTTAGAAAGAGTGCTAAAAAAGAGAGATTTTTTTTTTTTTTTTTTTTTTTTTTTTTGAAAAAATCCATAGATAAGCCGCAGGGGCCAAAAAAGGCCAAAAAACGGGAAAAAAGGTGCGGCTTATAGTCCGGAATTTACGGTAATCATAATGTAGTACATGTATAGAGTCATATGTCTTGTCACTGGAAGCCTTTCTCTCGTCTTCGTCTCCCAGGTCCCCTCCTGAGAAGAGGAAGAGCTGCTTGTCATCCTCGGCGCAGGTGCAGACTGCGTTCTCCTCCCTCTCCCCCTCCGACTCGCCCAGCAGAGCTTTCTCCCCTTCAGCGAGCCCCGCCTCCAGCCTAGCCCACTCCAGGTAACGTGCCACAAGCCTGTCAATCAATGAGATGACCAATCAGATCACACCGCGAAGTTTAACTGACCTCTGCTGTCTAAAGAAAGAGAAAAGAGCATTATAACTGCTCAGGCTTAGGAGTGACGGAAGAGCAGTGGTGTGGTGCTCCTAACTGGCATCCTGGTTATGAGGAGCTATGTCAGAGCTATGTATTCATCTGAAATGACCAACACCCCCTCCAGGTTAGGTAGGCCTAGTGTCCTCTAGAGAGAGAGTGGCGTCAGCGGAGGACCAAAAATGCGAGACTCATTAGCCAATGAACAGCCAGGAATGGGTCTCGCGCTACTTTTGCATGCTAAAATAAAGCTGATAATGTACAATTTGATTCAAGGGGGAAAAACCCTTTCAGAGTACAACACAAACTGTCCATTTTGCTGCAACTCGACAGTGCTGCTTTAATCCAGGACCTTACTTCCTGGAACTCTTGAGACTTCAAACTGGTCCATTGGAGTGAATGGAGATGTCGGGACTCTTCTATCTATACGGCTCTGGGTAGGCCTAGATCCTTAGGCCTACTCCCTGAAGTCAAGCAGCAGAAGTTAAGTGACAATGTGCAAATACTACTGGCCCATTTTTGGGTTAACTAAGTACATGTATGCAAGAGTAGTCTTAGGGGACATTCACACCCAAAGCACTTTTGGAGCTGCCAACCGCTTTCTGCAATTCATTCTCTATGTAAGGACGCGCTAAACGTGCTCCTCTTTTAATGAACGCACCTGGTGTTTAGCGCTGGTGGCGTCTGTTGTTTTTGGAAGAGCGTTTTTAAGGCCGTCCTCGGTGTGTCATGATGTCTTGCCGTGGCAAAGCAGGAGGTGGTAATTGAGCCAATTAGGCACCAAACCGCGGTGGTTCGGCAGCAGTAGGCAATAGGCATAGTGACAGACACAGGTTGTTATATGCCAGTAGATGAACAAAATCAGATAAAAATATGCAACGTGTATTATCTTGCAGCCATATAATATGAATTAATACATCATGTTCTGGTTTTCTGAATACATTAGGGTTACATTATTTCCAGGCGTCTGTATCAGTAAAGCAATGACATCCATTTACATTCACCCAGTGTCTAGGTTCAAATCAAGAGGTGATCCATCGTCTGCTCTGGAACAGTCCTCCACATACTGTAGTGTCAGGTGACGTCTGCTCGTTCAGTCCCCTTCGTTTAAAACCCGTTTATATAATCAATTATATATATAATTGATTATTATTATATATATAATCAATTATATATATAATTGATTATTATTATATATATAATTGATTATATATATAATTGATTATTATTATATATATAATTGATTATATATATAATTGCTTTCCACAGTGATTGACGGTAGTCGTTAGTGCCGTCTGTTTTTGTCATTGTGTTTTTTTGCGTTTTATATTTCTGTTTACACCCTTGTGTTTTTGTTTATCCCCGTTTTGCAAAATCTATACTTGTGTTTTTGTATATTATTATTGCTATTGCATTTTTATATTTCTGTTGTTGCCACGCTGCTTTTGGATTGATATTTCTCCTTTGTAGAAAGTAATTTGTGCTCTATATGCTTGAAAGGTGCTACATATGCGAGCTACTTCTTCTACTGAAGTCGAGGAAGTGTTTAGCACCTGGCGAGGTGATGTTTGTGTGTTGGCAGCGTCTCAGCCGTGCGTGTTCCCCATTAGGAGTTTTACGTTGCTGTAATGTTTCCTCCCAGATAGAGTTTGGAACGAGGATATTTTCTCCTGTGTCTTGATGTCAGATCCTCTTATTTGTGCAGCGATAGACAAAGTGGCTGCTTGTAACTAAGGTACCGCGTTTCTGCAGGGGAAGCAACCTTTTAATGAAGGCTTGTTTTTCCTCTCCTCCTAACATCCGATCTCGTCGCCGTATCGGCCAGATTGCAGCCTCTCGTGCGTAAAAACAGGCAGGTCTTTGAAAAGCAGATTTCGGGGGGACATGTCAGGTGATCGGAGGTGACAATAAAGTTATGGATGTTACACTCTTACCACTTTCATTATGAGGTGAGAGGAGGTGTTGTTTTGTTACAGCTCCAAGGAAAATGGTCGCACACCATTCCTCACTTTCTCCTCCATCGCTCTCCTCCTCTGCCTGTCTGGCTCTGCACTGTTTCAGCAAGCACCATGAATACTGTATAGCCTGTGCTGTCAATGTGAATGATTCTCTGTCTCTCTCTCTCTCTCTGTCTGTCTCTCTCTCTGTCTGTCTCTGTCTCTCTCTCTCTACAGGGGTGGTTCTCAGGAGAATGATAAGACAGTGTCCTCATCCATAGTCTCCTCTGTTCAGTCCAAAATCACTCAGGTATTGTTCTTTCCTTCTACTTCTACACTGAGCATGTTAGCTGCTGTGAACCCTCACTGTGCAGCCTAGCCAGCACAACATTACTACTAAGTCGTGTTCTATGTTGGCAATGGCACCATGCAAAGAAGATCACATGTCATGTTCTTGACCAGTTCACACAACAGAGTTCTCGACTGGAACCATCTTGGGAAGTCTCAAAAGAATCCTTATTTTAAAGCCCCATTAAAGGAGCATTTCGGTAAGTCATGTGAACACAAATCTTTAATTGACCAAGATGGCTTCAGTTGGCAGCCACTTTTCCCACATGCCCCTACTGCACTAAATGGTTGGAGAAGAAGGGTAGTGCTGCCCCACCTACTGCAGTAGGGGCATGTGGGGAAAGCGGATGCAAGCTTTTTAATCACGAGAATGGCGGCTTTGTCATTCCCACAGCGCCCTCCGAAGGCCTGTTCCTGCACAATGGATTTTTAGTGGCTGCGTCCCAGCAGCGGAGTAGCAGCTTGACAGTGTCAAGTTGCCTAGGACTTTTAAGTCTATTTCCTGCACGTCTCCTTCAAATTAAAGTTTTTTTGCCGACACACTACCGGGGTGCTTTTATTGTGAAGTACGTGTAGGAAGTGAAACGTGTTTCGCTTGCTAGCTTGATCAGCGGCGCGATTAGCTAATTCTCTCACTGAAACAACAAGTCGAGACAACAACATTTGGGGATATTTGGAGCTATCCCCCCCCCCCCCCAGTGAAGCAGTTATAAACACTGCAGAAAGGTAAGCAAAGTAGAGAGAGTACCAACAGAAACAGTCAAATAACTTCAGGCTGAATCTGAAGGTTAAAAAAAGGGACGTGTAGCATTTATGGGGGCACAGTTTCCCCAAGTAGAAAAGCTTCAGACTGGGGCTTTAATCTGTTTACAATGCGTGCCCATGTTTGTCTTATTGCACTTTAGTTTGGTTGAACCATGTGTGAATCTAGATCCAGTGTCAATCTGTGCCCCCAGTTCAATTGGTGGACCTGTACATGATTCTCATCTGCATTTTATGTAGCAGGTAATCTGACCTGAGGTCAGTTTGTAGCATCCAGCCTCTGGCTGCTGGATCGTGTGTGGACGCTGCTACATTTATTTTCCTCTCCTTCTCATTGATTTTATGGCTGTGGGTGTGTATATTTGTCTGTACATGCTGTGTGTGTGTGTGTGTGTGTGTGCGTGTGTGTGTGTGTGTACATGCTGAGTTTGTGTGTGTGGTCATGTGTGCCCATATATTTGCATGTGTTCGGCAGTGTTCATATGTGTGTGCATGAAGCTTCATTTCCATGCATTTGTGCTTACAAATGACAGATGAGACTGGGGTAATTGAGAAGAAAATGACTTAATGTCAGACAGAGGAGGAGAAAGACAGAGAAGACAGATGGTAAATAAGGGGGAGAGAGACAGATACAGAGGAGTGATAGTATCAGCAGAGAGACAGATACAGAGGAGTGATAGTATCAGCAGAGAGACAGATACAGAGGAGTGATAGTATCAGCAGAGAGGAATGATAGTATCAGCAATCATCTAAAACTCATGATTGAACATTATGTGTTCATCCACATTTTTTAGGTCGGAGATGCAGAATTAAACAAAGATCGAAATGTCTCTTTCTTTTTCTGGAACATTTTACAATTGTCTGCTGTTGCTTGTGACGGGACCTCTTCTTGCTGAAGACTGGGTCCAGTCTAGTCTCACGTGGTCAGACCCTCCGTAGAGGAGAGTCTGAATCACAATCAGCATTTCCTGGTTTTGCCACGGGAAAAGCTGTGGCAAGCCTCTGATTGGCTGGCCTGAAACTAGGGATGTTTTCACTTCCGATCCGATTCCGATACCTGAATTTGGATATCTGCCGATACCGATATTATGCCGATACCAATATTTTTCTTGAATATACAGTATAGGCAAAGGTTTGGCCTATAGATCTTTTAAATATACCTTGCAAAAAGCAGACAAAATTAAGAAAATATACAAGGCAAAGAAGGATACTATTATACATGGGCAAGTTACGGCCAGCGCTGGAATTGCAAAAAGAAAAAAAAAAAATAATAATATATATATATATATATTTAAGCAATATCACACGAGAGGGAGTGCATTGTTGGCTAATATTGGCACTGCTGTGATTCGGTCGCAGGCACGAGGCCGCAGGCCGAGTGCCGTAGATAATCACAGCAGTGCCAATATTAGACAACAATGCACGACCTCGAGTGTGATATTGCTTTTATACAACAGTTCTATTAAACAAAGCTGATTAAAAAAATGACAAAAAGCTGAGAAAATAGATGATTTCTGTATTTATTCCTCCGCCAACAAAAATAGTCCCCCCAGCCTTCCCTTTGCAGAAAATGTAGCCTAATCAGCCTAATTAACTGCAGGCTGTCTACTCTACTACTGTCTACTCTACAGCTGTGAAGCGTTTTGTTGATTAGGGCAGCTGTGAAGCGAAGTGATCTACACACAGTGAAGCACCAGTGCATTATCATGAAATATAGGCACTCGTAGGATCCCTCTTGTCCAATCAAATTGCTCGGCCGGAACTACCTGTTGTATAAATATATATATTATATATATATTTATTTTTTTCCCCGATTCCGATCCGATTTGGGAATTAGTACCAATATCGGCACCCGATACCGATATTGGATCGGATCGACCCCATCCCTACCTGTAACAGAAGTAACTGTAACAGCCATCCACCTCTTCCACGAGGCACGAAAGCCCCCACGATTCAGGACTTGAGTGCCCCCTGAGCACCCCCTGAGCACCCCCTGCCCCCTGAGCACCCCCTGCCTCCTGAGCACCCCCTGCCCCCTGAGCACCCCCGGCTTGGTAACATGGCTCCTCCTCTCCCTCTTCAATTCTTCTCCTTCTCTTACCTGTTGGAGGAGCATCTCTGTCATGCTTTGTCCACTAAGCAGCAGTTTTTGAGCTGACTCCGGCCAGACCCTCTCTGGTTAGATCATCTTCTGCTGAGACATCATCCTGGAAGATTTATAATATACTGTATTCTTCTGTCTCCCTGTCACTAGTTCCTATGCATTGGCATGTTTTAAGGATTCTCCATAGGGTTCACACTTTCTTGCTGGACACACACTTTTGTTCCCGTTTAATCAGTTAGGATTATTATTTCATAGCGTGGTGAGTTAGTACACGAGTAAAAAAGAACTTCCTAAATCAAGAAGAAAGGCCAGAATGTCCTTTTCGAAGTTTTCATCAATCTTTGGTCAGACTACAAACAACGTACGTGCTTCAGCAAATCACCTTCATCACATCGCGTTGTTGTTTTTTCCTCCCAAAAACAAATAATCTTTGAAATATTTGTATCTGTATTCGGAAAACTATAACTATTTGTGCTTTTCGATTACTGTATTTCTATTCGGCTCTACCCCTTACTGTAGCTTAGCATAAAGTTGCCGTTTGGAACACACCCCATACAAATATTGCCGTCTGCCCTGCTCCACTCTGCCTAATGGATTTGGACCACAAGCAAACGTCCTAATGAGCCCTGGAACATGATGCAGATGCACTCTGGGAAGCAGACAGTGCATCACTTGATTCACTTCCATTAGAATTAACATTTTTCACATGAGGTATATATTAGAACTGTGTTTTCTCTTCATTACGGAGGTGGATTGAGGCATGAGACGAATGGCAGATGGTAATGGGGTGGGCTGTGCGTTTCAGCATGGCCTTCCCTCACTTTATTAACTGCCAACAGGGGTCAGCGCTCGCAATCAAAGTGATAACCGGGGAGCAGCTTGGATACTCACTCACACACACACACACACACACACACACACACACTCACACACACACACACACACACACACACACACACACTCACACACACACACACACACACACACACACTCACACACACACTCACACACACACACACACACACACACACACACACACACCCCTGTCCAATAAATGGACCCCCTGGTACACACTCTCCACTCCACTATATGAAATGACTTTAATCGATGGCTGCTATCATGCTGCTCTCAGAAATGCGCCCATAATCATATACATGCACGCACGCACACTTGTGTATATCTGGGAGGGAAAATGGGTAACCATCGAGTTTGATTGAGGCTGTAAATCAGACAGGACGGATAGATGGGATACAGATTAGACCCAAACTATTTGTAGTTTACTTTGCCCTTGTCTCATCTTCTTCACTCTGACTTCTCTTCAACTACTCTTTGCCTGGTAAGTGTCCATTTCTAAAAAACAAAAGCAATCATAAGATTCATAACGGGTTCACAGAGAGTTGCAGAGTGATGTTAATGAGATCCAAAGTCACATGGATATAATAATGGCGGTGTTATTGTTTTTTGAAAGTCTGTGCCACTTGTCTCGGTTGCGCCTCTCCTTGACAATGTTCCCGGCGGTGTCTGCACACAGACACGGCTTGTGTTCCTGCCGTCACAAGAAGCCATTTGTTATGATTTTTTTTTGAAAGTGTGAAAAACAACTTCCATAGACTTTCACATTGCCCGAGCGAGATAATCCTTCACAGTAAACCTGAAGGCCTAATTTGGTTTTCTCAAAGTTTTTGTTTTTCGTTGTTACTTCGTTGTGCCCGAGTCGAGTGTCTTCATATCAGTGTGTGCATTATATTATTATATTATGTTTACGCTCTGCTTACTGCCAGTCACCTGACCCCCACAGGAGGAAATGGAAGACTCCGCCGGGAAATAATCCCTCTCAAAACATGTCTTCGTTCAGGCTTTACTGTCACATCCTTGTCTCCTTATTTGGGGGGTGTCGTTTGCTGTGACAGCAGTTTTTTGTTTTAGTTTTTCAAGCTAGTTTTGACACCGTAAAGTTTTTTTCTTTTCTTTTTTATGACAAGAAAGTTGAATCTAATTCCATACAGCATGCATTCCAAAGTGATTGGTGGAAATGTAAACTTAAATGTACACAGATATAAATGGCGTATAACTCCTAACGACACCGCTATTGATCACACAGCTTTCACCCTGAGATATTTCCAACGTCTGCTTTTCTTCGCCGAACACAGCGAGAGGATTAAATTGGCAGCTCCTGGTAATCTAATTTAAGCCAACATTAAACAGGAGTAAATCTCTCAGTAGTCACCCTGGACGGAATCGATTCAACCACAAAGAATCAGATTTATCTTTATTCGAAGCAATAAAGTATCATCCAAGCCACAAATCAACAAGGAGACAAGAATAGCTAATGGCGCCGGCATGGAGATTGTCAGCAAGCACCAATTACCAACCATGCTATCACAAACCTTACCCCATGATGATGCTGCTGTATATTGCTATCCCTTGTGTTATTACACCAGACTGGATCTTGGCCAGAAAATACCCAATACCATTTTATCATTATAATATTTTGAGACACACAAAGGATTATAGTTGAATACTGAGACAAGGTCCTTATGGAAATTGCCAATTGGGTGGACCAACAGAGGCTCCAAGCAAATAAACATCAAGCATCACCACCCCAATCTGTCAATGTCCAAAAGGAAGGGGATCAACTGGAACAACTGCCAAGAACCTGCCCTCCATCTTGCATCGAGCTTCCGACTGGGAGATGCAAGTGGACCTAAAGATAAAACTTGTCTTTCCGGAGGAGGTGGCGGTAACCTCACTCCGACCAGACATGGTTCTTCTATCCAGAAGCACAAAAACCATCGTAGTAGCTGAACTCACAGTGCCCTGGGAGGACAGGCTAGCTATCTCTCACCAACTGAAGAAAGCAAAGTACCAAGATCTGATTGACGAGGCTCTTCTCAAAGGATGGCACGCAACTTTATTTCCAATCGAAGTTGGCTGCCGTGGTTTCCCAGCAACATCCGTGCGCTATTTCTTACAGAAGGTTGGCCTGGAACCCAAACAACTGAAGAAAGCCACAAGGGAGATAGCCATGGCAGCTGAGACCAGCTCAAGATGGGTGTGGCTGACTAGAGCTCGCAGTTGGAACCCTTCTGCAGGCGAAGGTTAATCTTCGCAGCCCCACTCAGGCGAGGCGTACAGGCTAAGGGGCGAAACGCTGGTGACCCTGAGATACCTGCTGAGGATGTAGAAGGGTTTCCAACAATGTGAATGCTCTGACCACACTCCCACCAAGGAATACCACCGTGAGGACAACATATCGTAGCTCCTGCAGTTTCTGCTTGTAGCAAAGCATCTTTGATGTTTACTTCACCTGAGTGTCGCTTACTATTCTCTCTTAACTATTACATCTGTCACTTAATTGTGGCAGCTATTAAAAACTTGGAGCAATATCCCTGAAGAAAAGCACATATCAAAGTCTATTACCCTGATGTGTAAAAGCCATGAATCAATCACACGATGAAAGACTTGTTATCAGTGTGTTGAAACAGCATCATGAGGTGATGCAATATGTTAATGCACTGATTCTTCATTCCCTACTCGAAAGAGCTAGTGTGTCTAATAGCTACTATAGCATGGAGCTAGTGTGCAGCTAAAGGCCCCTAATAGCTGCTATAGCATGGAGCTAGTGTGCAGCTAAAGGTAGTAAGGCCCCTAATAGCTACTATAGCATGGAGCTAGTGTGCAGCTAAAGGCCCCTAATAGCTCCTATAGCATGGAGCTAGTGTGCAGCTAAAGGTAGTAAGGCCCCTAATAGCTACTATAGCATGGAGCTAGTGTGCAGCTAAAGGTGGTAAGGCCCCTAATAGCTACTATAGCATGGAGCTAGTGTGCAGCTAAAGGCGGTAAGGCCCCTAATAGCTACTATAGCATGGAGCTAGTGTGCAGCTAAAGGTAGTAAGGCCCCTAATAGCTACTATAGCATGGAGCTAGTGTGCAGCTAAAGGTAGTAAGGCCCCTAATAGCTACTATAGCATGGAGCTAGTGTGCAGCTAAAGGTGGTAAGGCCCCTAATAGCTACTATAGCATGGAGCTAGTGTGCAGCTAAAGGTAGTAAGGCCCCTAATAGCTACTATAGCATGGAGCTAGTGTGCAGCTAAAGGTAGTAAGGCCCCTAATAGCTACTATAGCATGGAGCTAGTGTGCAGCTAAAGGCAGTAAGGCCCCTAATAGCTACTATAGCATGGAGCTAGTGTGCAGCTAAAGGTAGTAAGGCCCCTAATAGCTACTATAGCATGGAGTTAGTGTGCAGCTAAAGGCAGTAAGGCCCATAATAGCTACTATAGCATGGAGCTAGTGTGCAGCTAAAGGTAGTAAGGCCCCTAATAGCTACTATAGCATGGAGTTAGTGTGCAGCTAAAGGCAGTAAGGCCCCTAATAGCTACTATAGCATGGAGCTAGTGTGCAGCTAAAGGCAGTAAGGCCCCTAATAGCTACTATAGCATGGAGCTAGTGTGCAGCTAAAGGTAGTAAGGCCCCTAATAGCTACTATAGCATGGAGTTAGTGTGCAGCTAAAGGCAGTAAGGCCCCTAATAGCTACTATAGCATGGAGCTAGTGTGCAGCTAAAGGCAGTAAGGCCCCTAATAGCTACTATAGCATGGAGTTAGTGTGCAGCTAAAGGCAGTAAGGCCCCTAATAGCTACTATAGCATGGAGCTAGTGTGCAGCTAAAGGCAGTAAGGCCCCTAATAGCTACTATAGCGTCGAGTTAGTGTGCAGCTAAAGGCAGTAAGGCCCCTAATAGCTACTATAGCATGGAGCTAGTGTGCAGCTAAAGGCAGTAAGGCCCCTAATAGCTACTATAGCATGGAGCTAGTGTGCAGCTAAAGGCAGTAAGGCCCCTAATAGCTACTATAGCATGGAGCTAGTGTGCAGCTAAAGGCAGTAAGGCCCCTAATAGCTGCTATAGCATGGAGCTAGTGTGCAGCTAAAGGCAGTAAGGCCCCTAATAGCTGCTATAGCATGGAGCTAGTGTGCAGCTAAAGGCAGTAAGGCCCCTAATAGCTGCTATAGCATGGAGCTAGTGTGCAGCTAAAGGCGGTAAGGCCCCTAATAGCTACTATAGCATGGAGCTAGTGTGCAGCTAAAGGCAGTGAGGCCCCTAATAGCTGCTATAGCATGGAGCTAGTGTGCAGCTAAAGGCAGTAAGGCCCCTAATAGCTACTATAGCATGGAGCTAGTGTGCAGCTAAAGGCAGTAAGGCCCCTAATAGCTACTATAGCATGGAGCTAGTGTGCAGCTAAAGGCAGTAAGGCCCCTAATAGCTGCTATAGCATGGAGCTAGTGTGCAGCTAAAGGCAGTAAGGCCCCTAATAGCTACTATAGCATGGAGCTAGTGTGCAGCTAAAGGCAGTAAGGCCTTGGTTTTAGCCCTGAGAGGATGCAGACACCATGGACGAGTACTAGTTCTGTTTATACTAGTTTCTGGAGGACATGTGGAGAGAGAGAGAGAAGCCATTGCCAACTCCCTCTCTCTGTGTAGACTAGAGCAACAAAAACAGCCGCGCTAGTTTTAGGTTCGATATTCAACAGTTCAACATTTCACTCCGATGTCTATCGAATATCCATCCTGCAAACTTAACTTCACCGCAGTGCATAGACGCCAATGCCTCTCTTCAAATTCAGCATCTGTTTTGGTTTTCCAGCACATGCGCAGTCACGTCCTTGTAGCGTAGTGGCCATCTTGTCCACACACAGAGCCTTCGCTCTCTGATTAGGACATTTACGTCAGGCAGAGCCCAGAACACCCCCGCGCACTCGCCTAACACTGAGACTTAACTACCGCAGCCACTTATGCATGCAGTGTAAGCCCAGTACTTGCTAGTAAGGAAATTATGTTTTAATCTGACAAATTTTCGTTCCCCCCCCCCCCCCCCCCCCCCCCCCCCCCCCGCTTTTTATTTTTGCTTTCGCTCCAAGTGAAATGTTTTATGGTCACTCACGATTCAGCAG
Source organism: Poromitra crassiceps (assembly GCF_964638095.1). Taxonomy (NCBI): domain Eukaryota; kingdom Metazoa; phylum Chordata; class Actinopteri; order Beryciformes; family Melamphaidae; genus Poromitra; species Poromitra crassiceps. Next base: position 8,862,305 of record NC_139638.1, on the reverse strand, counting down.
GTCACTGGTTGACTTGGTTCCAGCCTTAAATGATTTTTCCGACATGTCTATGGGGACAATGAATGGGGAATGATCTTGCGGGGCCGGAGACGTCACGTGAATGTTGAGCTCTGTAGCGCTGCGTGTAAAGCCTGCAGTGTAGTGCTGTGTGTAAAGCCTGCAGTGTAGCGCTGTGTGTAAAGCCTGCAGTGTAGCGCTGTGTGTAAAGCCTGCAGTGTAGCGCTGTGTGTAAAGCCTGCAGTGTAGCGCTGCGTGTAAAGCCTGCAGTGTAGCGCTGCGTGTAAAGCCTGCAGTGTAGCGCTGCGTGTAAAGCCTGCAGTGTAGCGCTGCGTGTAAAGCCTGCAGTGTAACGCTGCGTGTAAAGCCTGCAGTGTAGCGCTGCGTGTAAAGCCTGCAGTGTAGCGCTGCGTGTAAAGCCTGCAGTGTAGCGCTGCGTGTAAAGCCTGCAGTGTAGCGCTGCGTGTAAAGCCTGCAGTGTAGCGCTGTGTGTAAAGCCTGCAGTGTAGCGCTGTGTGTAAAGCCTGCAGTGTAGCGCTGCGTGTAAAGCCTGCAGTGTAGCGCTGCGTGTAAAGCCTGCAGTGTAGCGCTGCGTGTAAAGCCTGCAGTGTAGCGCTGCGTGTAAAGCCTGCAGTGTAGCGCTGTGTGTAAAGCCTGCAGTGTAGCGCTGTGTGTATAGCCTGCAGTGTAGCGCTGCGTGTAAAGCCTGCAGTGTAGCGCTGTGTGTAAAGCCTGCAGTGTAGCGCTGCGTGTAAAGCCTGCAGTGTAGCGCTGTGTGTATAGCCTGCAGTGTAGCGCTGCGTGTAAAGCCTGCAGTGTAGCGCTGCGTGTAAAGCCTGCAGTGTAGCGCTGTGTGTAAAGCCTGCAGTGTAGCGCTGCGTGTATAGCCTGCAGTGTAGCGCTGTGTGTAAAGCCTGCAGTGTAGCGCTGTGTGTAAAGCCTGCAGTGTAGCGCTGCGTGTAAAGCCTGCAGTGTAGCGCTGTGTGTAAAGCCTGCAGTGTAGCGCTGTGTGTATAGCCTGCAGTGTAGCGCTGCGTGTAAAGCCTGCAGTGTAGCGCTGTGTGTAAAGCCTGCAGTGTAGCGCTGTGTGTAAAGCCTGCAGTGTAGCGATGTGTGTAAAGCCTGCAGTAGAGATGCTCCGATCAGCTTTTTTGAGGCCGATCACCGATCACCGATCACTGGAAGCAGTATCTGCCGATCCCGATATGGCCGATCACCGCGTCAAATCCATCAATTCAAGCCTTCTATTTATTGTGTCGCATTATTCATATATTTAATTATTCTTAACAACATCGACATTGTATATTAAGTATTAAAATTAGGAGATGAGAAAGTATCATGAATTGACAACTGTTTTATTATTATTTGTTACAGAGTAGACTGTATACTGTAGCTTTCCTGTGGAAAAATAAATAGTCTTATAAAACAAAAAATATAATACTATGTACACAACATGTGCACCAACACAGCTTGGAACATGTCTGTGAAAGCTGCAGCGATAGCCTCCGCAGTGTGTGACCCAGAAAACTCTTGTGAGTGAAGTACAACTTTGTTCAGGTCGAACTTTTCATCAATAAACTGCGCAGTTAGGCTCAGCATGGACATAGGACAGACACTCGAACTCCAAATGTCAGTCATGAAGCTGATTGACGTGGTGTTGTCTTTCATAAGGCTCTCGATGTGCTTGTACACAATTTGGTATAATTCCGGCAAACGTCAGTTAAATATTTACGTCCTGGCAGCGTGTAACGTGGATCCAAGCAGGATATGAGGCGTTTGAACCCGAGGTCTTCCACAACAGACAGCGGCTGCTGATCAAGTCATATGAATTCCATTAGCTTTGCATTTATTTCTTTTCGTTTCTTGCTGTCGTTGCTGTAGGGTTGCTGTCGTTTCAATGTCTCTGTTACAGTTAGCTGAGTGAGTGGCGTACGGGTTGCTGCGCGCTCGCCAACTTTGTAAACTCCTCAAATTCCTTGACGTGGGAAACCTTCAAATGTCTTATGAGGTTCGTAGTGTTGAAACTCTTCTGCTGCGTTCCTCCACGCGGTATCTCCTTTGAGCACACAATGCAAACGGCAAATTTGTTGTCCTTCTCCAACAAGTTGTAAAATTGCCAGACAGGCAACGCCATGTTAGCTGCTGTGCTGTTTGTTCTCGCCCAAGCTGCTTTCGCTATAGAGAGAGTGCAACTTCCAAACACTTTTTCGCCACTACCACCACGCCCCCTAAGGAAACTTGGGAGCCAATGAAGCTTCATGATACGGAGAGACAGCCAATCACAAGCTGCCCTTTAGGAGACCGGAAGAATACTACTTGGCAGCCTGGAAGTGCACTATCTCTATATTGAAACGTCTCTGGTAGTAGTTCTTGCAGATTTTGTGTCATTCTGATCGGCCTTGTTTGATCGGCACTTTTGATAACTCCGATCAAAGCCGAAAAAGGCCAAATTGGCCGATTCCGATCAAGTGCCGATCGATCGGAGCAACTCTAGCCTGCAGTGTAGCGCTGTGTGTAAAGCCTGCAGTGTAGCGCTGCGTGTAAAGCCTGCAGTGTAGCGATGCGTGTAAAGCCTGCAGTGTAGCGCTGTGTGTAAAGCCTGCAGTGTAGCGCTGCGTGTAAAGCCTGCAGTGTAGCGATGCGTGTAAAGCCTGCAGTGTAGCGCTGTGTGTAAAGCCTGCAGTGTAGCGCTGCGTGTAAAGCCTGCAGTGTAGCGCTGTGTGTAAAGCCTGCAGTGTAGCGCTGTGTGTAAAGCCTGCAGTGTAGCGCTGTGTGTAAAGCCTGCAGTGTAGCGCTGTGTGTAAAGCCTGCAGTGTAGCGCTGTGTGTAAAGCCTGTAGTGTAGCGCTGCGTGTAAAGCCTGCAGTGTAGCGCTGTGTGTAAAGCCTGCAGTGTAGCGCTGCGTGTAAAGCCTGCAGTGTAGCGCTGTGTGTAAAGCCTGCAGTGTAGCGCTGCGTGTAAAGCCTGCAGTGTAGCGCTGTGTGTAAAGCCTGCAGTGTAGCGCTGTGTGTAAAGCCTGCAGTGTAGCGCTGTGTGTAAAGCCTGCAGTGTAGCGCTGCGTGTAAAGCCTGCAGTGTAGCGCTGCGTGTAAAGCCTGCAGTGTAGTTCTGCGTGTAGAAAGCCTGCAGTGTAGCGCTGCGTGTAGAAAGCCTGCAGTGTAGCGCTGCGTGTAAAGCCTGCAGTGTAGCGCTGCGTGTAGAAAGCCTGCAGTGTAGCGCTGCGTGTAAAGCCTGCAGTGTAGCGCTGCGTGTAAAGCCTGCAGTGTAGCGCTGCGTGTGTAAAGCCTGCAGTGTAGCACTGTGTGTAAAGCCTGCATTGTAGCGCTGCGTGTGTAAAGCCTGCAGTGTAGCACTGTGTGTAAAGCCTGCAGTGTAGCACTGTGTGTAAAGCCTGCATTGTAGCGCTGTGTGTAAAGCCTGCAGTGTAGCACTGTGTGTAAAGCCTGCATTGTAGCGCTGCGTGTGTAAAGCCTGCAGTGTAGCGCTGTGTGTAAAGCCTGCAGTGTAGCGCTGTGTGTAAAGCCTGCAGTGTAGCGCTGCGTGTAAAGCCTGCATTGTAGCGCTGCGTGTAAAGCCTGCAGTGTAGCGCTGCGTGTAAAGCCTGCAGTGTAGCGCTGCGTGTAAAGCCTGCAGTGTAGCGCTGCGTGTAAAGCCTGCAGTGTAGCGCTGCGTGTAAAGCCTGCAGTGTAGCGCTGTGTGTAAAGCCTGCAGTGTAGCGCTGCGTGTAAAGCCTGCAGTGTAGCGCTGCGTGTAAAGCCTGCAGTGTAGCGCTGCGTGTAAAGCCTGCAGTGTAGCGCTGCGTGTAAAGCCTGCAGTGTAGCGCTGCGTGTAAAGCCTGCAGTGTAGCGCTGCGTGTAAAGCCTGCAGTGTAGCGCTGTGTGTAAAGCCTGCAGTGTAGCGCTGCGTGTAAAGCCTGCAGTGTAGCGCTGCGTGTAGAAAGCCTGCAGTGTAGCGCTGCGTGTAAAGCCTGCAGTGTAGCGCTGCGTGTAAAGCCTGCAGTGTATCGCTGTGTGTAAAGCCTGCAGTGTAGCGCTGCGTGTAAAGCCTGCAGTGTAGCGCTGCGTGTAAAGCCTGCAGTGTAGCGCTGCGTGTAAAGCCTGCAGTGTAGCGCTGTGTGTAAAGCCTGCAGTGTAGCGCTGCGTGTAAAGCCTGCAGTGTAGCGCTGCGTGTAGAAAGCCTGCAGTGTAGCGCTGCGTGTAAAGCCTGCAGTGTAGCGCTGTGTGTAAAGCCTGCAGTGTAGCGCTGCGTGTAAAGCCTGCAGTGTAGCGCTGCGTGTATAGCCTGCAGTGTAGCGCTGCGTGTAAAGCCTGCAGTGTAGCGCTGTGTGTAAAGCCTGCAGTGTAGCGCTGTGTGTAAAGCCTGCAGTGTAGCGCTGTGTGTAAAGCCTGCAGTGTAGCGCTGTGTGTAAAGCCTGCAGTGTAGTGCTGTGTGTAAAGCCTGCAGTGTAGCGCTGTGTGTAAAGCCTGCAGTGTAGCGCTGTGTGTAAAGCCTGCAGTGTAGCGCTGCATGTAAAGCCTGCAGTGTAGCGCTGCGTGTAAAGCCTGCAGTGTAGCGCTGTGTGTAAAGCCTGCAGTGTAGCGCTGCGTGTAAAGCCTGCAGTGTAGCGCTGTGTGTAAAGCCTGCAGTGTAGCGCTGCGTGTAAAGCCTGCAGTGTAGCGCTGCGTGTAAAGCCTGCAGTGTAGCGCTGCATGTAAAGCCTGCAGTGTAGCGCTGCGTGTAAAGCCTGCAGTGTAGCGCTGCGTGTAAAGCCTGCAGTGTAGCGCTGCATGTAAAGCCTGCAGTGTAGCGCTGCGTGTAAAGCCTGCAGTGTAGCGCTGCGTGTGTAAAGCCTGCAGTGTAGCGCTGCGTGTAAAGCCTGCAGTGTAGCGCTGTGTGTAAAGCCTGCAGTGTAGCGCTGCGTGTAAAGCCTGCAGTGTAGCGCTGTGTGTAAAGCCTGCAGTGTAGCGCTGCGTGTAAAGCCTGCAGTGTAGCGCTGCGTGTAAAGCCTGCAGTGTAGCGCTGCGTGTAAAGCCTGCAGTGTAGCGCTGCGTGTAAAGCCTGCAGTGTAGCGCTGCGTGTAAAGCCTGCAGTGTAGCGCTGTGTGTAAAGCCTGCAGTGTAGCGCTGTGTGTAAAGCCTGCAGTGTAGCACTGTGTGTAAAGCCTGCAGTGTAGCGCTGCATGTAAAGCCTGCAGTGTAGCGCTGTGTGTAAAGCCTGCAGTGTATCGCTGTGTGTAAAGCCTGCAGTGTAGCGCTGCGTGTAAAGCCTGCAGTGTAGCGCTGCGTGTAAAGCCTGCAGTGTAGCGCTGCGTGTAAAGCCTGCAGTGTAGCGCTGTGTGTAAAGCCTGCAGTGTAGCGCTGCGTGTAAAGCCTGCAGTGTAGCGCTGCGTGTAGAAAGCCTGCAGTGTAGCGCTGCGTGTAAAGCCTGCAGTGTAGCGCTGTGTGTAAAGCCTGCAGTGTAGCGCTGCGTGTAAAGCCTGCAGTGTAGCGCTGCGTGTAAAGCCTGCAGTGTAGCGCTGTGTGTAAAGCCTGCAGTGTAGCGCTGTGTGTAAAGCCTGCAGTGTAGCGCTGCGTCTAAAGCCTGCAGTGTAGCGCTGCGTGTAAAGCCTGCAGTGTAGCGCTGTGTGTAAAGCCTGCAGTGTAGCGCTGCGTCTAAAGCCTGCAGTGTAGTAGAGCTGCAACTATCGATTCTTTTAGTAATCGAGTATTCTACCGAATAATCCATCGATTAATCGAGTAATCGGATAAGAACCCTTTTTTGTGTTTTCAAAGGCTTATCGTAAATATACACCAAACAATAAGATAAATCTCTTCAAATAAACAACTACATTAGTTTCTTTCTTAGAAAAAACAACATTTTGATTTTTAAATGGCATAGAACTGGCAGTGGCACCATTCATCTTTTCAACCTGACGTTTGAGTTCTTCCAGTGTACAGCAACCGTTAAATAATATGAATGAATGGCTTACTAGCTAGTTTACATCCTTCATTTACCTTACAGCTGCATGACACACACACTCTTTCTCTCTCACACACACTCACTCTCTCACACACCAACAGGCTAGTGTGATCACACACACACACACACACACACACACACACACACACACACACACACAAAATGCTGTTAAATTAGCCGCTAACGTTAATGTTAGGTTGAGCTTTGTATTTCTCACAGAAAACGGTCCAAACTTCTCAGAGAGAGCGGTCGGTATTCACTAAAGCCTTCATATCTCAGGCTCTGTAGTACATAGAAACATAAAATAAAAAGCATTTGAGAGCTTAACCCTTTGGCTTTTCGTATTATATTTGCTCTAATGTTCATTAAAAAAAATCTTAAAAATCTTAACCCCAAAAAATAAAAATAAAAAGATTCTAATGCATTTTAAGACATGTTAATAAAGATTACGGCAAATGTAACCCTTCCAAATAAAAAGCCACGGGTTTAAGCTGTCAAATGCTTTTTATTTCATGTTGATAGCTACTATACAGGCTGAGGAAATACGTTATGTTGAACCCTTGACAATTACTGCAGCTAACGTTAACGTTAGCGATCTCTGTTTTGCAGTCGTTGTGAAGACAGTGAAAAGCCCCGTTATCTAACAACTACAACTGCAGTGAAACAACTTATCCAGCTAACGCTAGCTAATTAAATAACGTTATCTGATGTTAGTCGATGCCTCTCTCAACGTTACAGCCGAGGAGGTGCTGCTAACATTAGCTGCGGTGCGCTGCCTGCTTCATTCACCCTCAGCCTATCTAGTAATACGTTACAGTCTTCAGCATTTAGCTACTGTAAATATATCTTGTGTTTGACCATGCTTCCTCAAGTTTGAGGTGTTTCCCTGACCAGCTTTGCAATTCACATCACAAATGTTGCAACCAGTGTTGTCTGAGTCTATCTTGGAAAAGTGTAGCCACATTTTCGGGTGGTCCCGTTTGTTGACGTTTCAGGTAGAGTGACGGACTGACGTAATGCGCTCTGACGTGTTGCCTTAAGGTTCCGTCGGAATTTCTATTTTACCCACTCTCTTCTATTACTCAGATGCGTGTCGAGGCGAATCATTTTGGCCTCGATCAATTTAATTATTCGAGTTATTCGAGGTACTCGAGGAATCGTGACAGCTCTACAGTGTAGCGCTGCGTGTAAAGCCTGCAGTGTAGCGCTGCGTGTGTAAAGCCTGCAGTGTAGCGCTGTGTGTATAGCCTGCAGTGTAGTGCTGCGTGTAAAGCCTGCAGTGTAGCGCTGCGTGTGTAAAGCCTGCAGTGTAGCGCTGTGTGTATAGCCTGCAGTGTAGCGCT
>NC_139638.1:8775030-8850030 GCF_964638095.1 Poromitra crassiceps | reverse complement strand
TGCATGAATCATATTCATATTCATATCGACACCCCCTCCATTCACCTATTCATGCAATTGCCCTCTGGTCATTACAATTTGCATGTCTACCTGAGAAAGGCAGGAGAAGAAAACTTACAAGTATAACTTGCTTTAAATTTGTAGTTTCCAGTTGCATAGCCTAGAAAACATGAGTTTGGAGTACATACATATTTATAATGCATATGAGGAAACTGAGGAAAAAATGAGGGTAGAGCTAGACGACGATATAAAAGCGATGGAGATATGTATCTATAATACATGTATTATCTCCATCGCTTTTATATGCTCGTCTAGCTCTACCCTCATTTTTCTCTGTTTTATTTTTTTTACCACTCCAGGGAATGTTTGCTAAACATGCATGTTTTTTTTTCTCCAGCGATGACCTGTTTCACATGAATACATGACTCACATTAATGATGCATGTGGCTGCCTCTGACTGAGCAGCTCTGCTCCAGCAGCACTTTAAGGATTAGGTGTCTGCAGATCAGACAGGAGGATTGTGGATTAGGTTAAATTCATTATTAAGGAGATGTTCAGTACTTACAGAGTATTATTTTATTCTCCACTTACTTTTTCCATATGTTAATGCGCTGGAATAAGGGCATTGTAAAGTGTTTCGGTCTGATCTTCTCTGCCAGTGGCCTACTTCAAAATAGGATAATTTACTCAGTCCTGTGTTTCCTCAATGCACATTGTAGGGCTGTCACGTTTTATTCGAAATTCGAATTTAACTTTGAATGTGGGGGAGGAGGGCATGTTTGAATGTATAATTGACCTGTTCGTTTTTTTTTTTTATTATTTTTTTTTTATTAACCAACTGCTGCTTGCTGGTAATGTCAATCCCATGTCAGAAAAAGTCTCCAGATTTGTCGCGTTAGTCTCTTCTGAGAAAGATTGTCTCCAGGGTCTGAAAAGTTGTCTCGAGTTGGATGCAGCCAAAAAAAAAAAATTAATTAATTAACACATTGGGTGCCAGCCATGTTTTCATTCCTGTAGGTAAGTTGTGCCAGGGGTGTTTTTGACGATTCTGGCTCATTTTAGAACAGCCGAGGATTCTTTTCTGTTAAGAATTCATGAACAGCAATCATCTAAAAATAACTAATAGAATGTGTGCTTTCTCTGTCTAAAAGAGTTAGTTTGCAGAGTTAGTAGTTATGTAGATATTAGCCGTTGAGTACAGCATGGTTTCAGCGTCTGGAAATTTATTCAGAGATAAATGGCTTTTTGTGAAACAGTCACTTTAACCATTCATTTTTGGCATCAGTAAGACCGTCAGACATTCTAAACAATAGTTTTGAACAGTAATTTCCTCCATAACAACAGGAAACACCCCTCTCATTCAAACTCCTCCCTCCGTGTGTCTTCTCCTCCTTCCTCCTGGCTTCAGCGGGCGTGTCAGAAGCGTGTTGTGCTGCCTGCCTGTCTGTCTGCGTGCCTGCCTGCCTGCTTGCCTGAAATGGATTGGATTACTGTAAAATCGCCAAGCTTGCTCCCGCGGTGTGTGTGTGTGTGTGTGTGTGTGTGTGTGTGTGTGTGTGTGTGTGTGTGTGTGTGTGTGTGTGTGTGTGTGTGTGTGTGTGTGTGTGTTCGCGCGTTGATCCGCGGCTCTGGGGGGAAGGGATCTCTGTCCGTTCTGTGTGTGTGTCTCGGGCTTCTGACTGTAAAATCCAAGCCATTTCCGCGGAGGCGGCTGCTTTTGGGTCCCGTGGCTGTGACTTCTCTCGGTCTCTGTCGCCACTTAGTGGTCGGTAAAATAGATTACACACATGCTCTTGCTCCAAATAGTTATCTTGAAGATGTAAGAGGGGTTGATTGATGTCCCACCGTCAAAAAAACATGTAAGACGAGTTATTTCGGCTCTGGCACTCAAGCGTTGGATTATGTAAGACGAATTATTTCGGCTATGGCACTTAAGGTGTTAATTAACCAAAAAACTTTGAATATATTCGGACATTTTGCGGGCAATTAAAGTTCGTTCGAACTTTATTTTGGAAAAAGTGACAGCCCTAGCACATTGAAAGCAATGTGCTGCCTGTGTGCGTTGTTCTTGTGCTTCTGTCTGCAGCCTCAATATTGTGAAGGTGTTTGGATCTGTATTGGAGGCAGAGAGGGATCAATACGTGGCTTTAAGTTAAACCAAAGCAAGAAAAGAGATTATGAATTGTTATTGGCAATAACTCTTTAAAGGCATCGCCGGCCTCCACACATCAAACCTTTACCACATTATTTAATATTTAACAGGAGGACACATGATATGATGTCAATATCCCCCGTGCTGCTGTTCAAGATGAGTGACTGTGTAGAAGTGTAGCTTGGATGTCAGAGCTGTTATCAATGTTGTCAAGTGATGATATTTTTTTTTACCTCCCACATTTGATGAATAGAACATCCTGACTAGTATGATGTGTTTTCCACTTGGACTTCATATCTCAATGAGCCAGCTGTCAAGGGAATATCCTCGCAGATTTCTTGTTTTATTGATCAAACTGAAAGATTTGCTTTTTCTCCTCGCTGGGTGAGGGGAGACATGTAATGTGTAGGGATATTAAGCTTCAATCCCAGAGTGAGGGATGAATGAAAAGAATCAGAATCAGAAATACTTTATTGGTCGCCGAGGGGAAATTGGTTAATGCTACAGAAGCTCACATTCAAGTAGGGAAATATATTCATAAATAAATTATAGGAAGAACAGAAATGACAACAATATTAAAATATATATATATACGAAAGTAAAGATATGTATGTCATCCTATAGGGTGAATAATGATTGTAATAGTAAAGTGCAGTAAGTAAGTTGCAGATAGTAACTGCACATCAGTATTCATTTGGATTATTATACAAATTGCAGTATTGAGTACTTATTGCACATTGAGTTATTCAAATTGTTATATCAAAAGTTATATCAAATTGTGGTCTTGCACAGTTCTGATGATGGGGGTTTCACAGACTAATCGACTACTCCAGGTTTTCAACCTTCTTACACTAACTACCACCTCAGACATTACCACCATATGAAAGTATGAGAGGGAGGGAGCCCCAGGTACCACCAGTGGTACACGTACCACAGGTTGAGAACCACTGGACTAGTCGAATTTCAAAAGCACTAGTCGACACTGTGCATCATCTAATCGTTCATCTGTGCTTTTAGGAATTTAAACAATATCAATAAAATTGAACATAGATTTGTTTGAACAACAACATTTTCTACATTATTCCATGTTAATTAAACAGAATTTAGGGAGGGAAAGACTCCTGTCTATGTTGTTACTGTAGTCAGACAGTCGGTATCTCCAGCTCAGACAAGTTGCTGGAGTTTAGTGGCTCATTTGTAAACAGCCTCTCAGACTCAGGTCTCTGCTATTTCACATACCCTCATTAGTTCACATTTTACTGTCTATTTTTTTTTAGACCTTTTAGACAAAAATTGATCAAATTATTGGCTCGGGCGGGAAGTGATATTTCCCGTGACTAGTGGACTACTTTTTGGGAGTAGTCGATGACTACTAAAACTCAGTAGTCGTGGATGCCCTAGTAAGAGTCCGAGGGCCAGTGTATAGAGAGCCCCAGGAACGAGTCCGGAAATCATCGATGCTAACAGCCCTGGTTCTTCACAGTTTTCGCCTATGGGAGTTTTGAATGGGTTTTTGGCGCGATGCTTCTAATAATCTCTCTGGGCAACGCTGGATTAATCAAACGCGAACCAGTGTTTAGTAACATCATCTTCACACACGAGGACCACTTTTATGAGTTTTGAAGCTTTTACATGCCGTTAAAAGGGTGGCTAGCTAGCAAACGGCTAAATGAGACAACACTGTTGAGTCGATGGGGATATATACGTCAATAACGTCATCACTTCAAAGGACGAACACGGAAATTCTCTTTCCCTCACCTGGTTCAGCCCCGTTCAGCCCGGGGTAATCAGTGCACACATCAACAACAGTCCAGGTTGAGTGCTGACGTGACGTGGAAGCCTATGCAACAGTGTGTAGTTCTGGATTAGCTTAGCTCGAGCTTTTTACTTCTAGGGCTCGCATTTACGCTTCAAAACTCATGAAAGTGGTCCTCATGTGTGAAGATTATCCGGCTGAACTCTGGTTCGCGTTTGATTAAACTTGCGTTGCCCAGAGACCTTATTTGAAGCATCGCGCCAAAAACCCATTCAAAAATCCCATAGACAGAAACAGTGAAGAACCAGGAAGTCCGGGACTTCCGCATTCAGCCTACAAAAATACGTCATCCCTGCGGCTCTCTATTCATAGCTTTCAAGGGGCGTTACGTGCTGCCGGGAACGCCCACCTGGCGGTCAAAAAACTTGTTCATTCCACTGCCGCCGAGTCACTAGTTTCTCACGCTGTTTGTTCAGCCAAAATGCCGGATACCTGTTGTTGGAGAAAAATATAAGTTAACATGACATCTGACACATTAATCAATAAGCTATAGGCCTATTTGCATAATTATGCTATAAGTTCCATGCCATTTGACACATAGACTCACACTGACATTTCACACATATAGAATAGCCCCATGGAGAGGACTTCTCCTCTTTGCTGAAACCTTGGGCAGTGCATCGTGTCCAATAACAACTGATAACAGTTTCCCTGTCAGACTCAAGTGGACGCACACACATTTCATGAGATCATCCCAAGGTTCCACTCCCCTCCTCTCTGCTCCCTCCTTTTACAGTATAAAGCGTATGTCAAATTGTGACATCGCGGCTGAATATTTGACTCTGTACATCGATCAGAATGTGTACATTGAGATTCATGCCCTCTGTCAATATGCATATTGCAGAGAATGTATGGTATTAAATATACTTTTATGGTAAATCTTCCTGGACTCATTGGTTTCAATTTATTTGGTATTAGATAAGCTGTGATATACATTTACATATACATTTAGCGGATGTATAGAATTCTATTCTCTATCACCTGTTGTGCTGTCGGTTGCACTAACCGACGAGGAGACACGCCTGGCTTGTGCTTTTACAGAATGCCGTCGGAGGAGGTTGTGGATTTGTGCGATTAGACGTGGTTCAGTCGCTGGGGAGGGCAAATGGCTACCATCAAAGTACACACGTTTTTGCAGCCAACATTTCATCAAAGGTAAGCTCAAGTAACGTTAACGGGGTATTTTAATCATTATTGTAACGTTACTTGAGCTTACCTTTGATGAAATGTTGGCTGCAAAGACGTGTGTACAAACGGCTGAACAAACAGCATGAGAAACTAGTCGACGCGGCTGGCAGCGAATGAACAAGTTTGTTTTTTGACCGCCAGGTGGGCGTTCCCGGCAGCACGTAACGCCCCTTGAAAGCTATGAATTGACTCAGACTCAGAGTGACTCTCTGAGGGAGGAGTTGAGGAGTTTGATGGCCACAGACGAAGAATGACTTCCTGTCACTCTCCTGTGGTGCATCTGGGTGGAATGAGTCTGTGCACTGTGTCATGGAGTGCGTGGGAGACCACGTCCAGGATGGCAGTTGCTGGGACAGCATCCTCCTCTCCGACACTGCCGTCAGAGAGCCCAGCTCAGCTCCAGCTCAGCGTCACTGGCCTTGCGGATCCGTTTGTTGAGTCTGTTGGCGTCCGCTGCCCTCAGCCTGCTGCCCTCAGCACACCACAGCAAACAGGGAGGCACACTGGCTACCTACAGACTCCTAAAACATCCTCAGCACTGTTGGCCAGACTCTGAAGCACCTCATCCTTCTCACAGAGTAGAGACGCAAAGAAAGAAGCAATATAAGAAGGAAACTAGGCAAGAGCGAAGGAAGATTTCTGTTCTTGTATTTACTTCTAGGACAGGACGGGTTCTCTAGGTGTGCATCAGTAATGATGATGACACAAGACCACTTCACAAAGGAGGCACCCATTTTCAGAGACCAATTCCGATTGGTTTAAGACTGCAGTCAGTCGATCACCAATCAGATCGGCGATTTAAAAGATGCGTTTCCCCCCGACTTTCTACTAACAATAAGACTTTGTGCACAGCAAGTATAAATAGTAACATTCTAATTGCATTGTGTTTAACAGATTGTTCTCGTGGCTTCCTGATCTAGCCGGCCTATCATGTATAAATAAATCGTAGGTTTGATCCAAACACAGTTATTTCATACTACGGATGCACGAATATCGGATTATATCAAGTCTCTCCTGTAGTGGAATTAAACACACATGCCCACTCTTATCGTGACGGCCCACTGGCACATGCAGACATACATACAACGCTTTGCAAAATTCACACATTCACTGGGCAAAATAAGAAAACTACTTCAACTTAGGTTTTTTATTTCTAACTTTTTCTTTGTTTTTCTTTTCTTTTTTTTACCAAACATAACTTAAGTAGAGTCAAGTTAGTAATTTGGCATTTAGTCAAGCATCAAGCATTTGGCCGTAATTAAAGAGTCATTTTATCGGCCAGTCATATCAGCAGTAATATTAATTTCAGGCTGACGCCAATATTTCATTTTCAAGCCTTTATCGGCGGATACCGATGACGAGCCGATATCACTGTGCGTCCCTCGTGTGTGCTGGATGACTGAGGTACTTACTCATCTAATGTCACTGCTAGCACATGAAAAGCTCTTCACTGTGACAGCAAAGCGTTCTGTTCCATGCATTAACTTGGCTCTGATCTATGATCAGAGGCTGTGAAATCCAAAACACATCGTCTGAAATGAGCTGTCAGTGGTGTCAGATGGAGAACATGCCTACGCTACTAATGTCCTGCTGACTGCCACAAATTGGCCCATACGTTTTATGGCATATGGTCAACCGCTTTCCTCATCCATCAGTTGAGACATTTGAACGGACAGACAGTTGAAGCGGCGATTGGCCAATCACTGATCACCTATTTAGACCGTTTATCGGCCAATTATGGTCTGTGCCCTATTGCTCAATGCCTGAACCTGATCTTAACTGAAGGGCTGTTTAGCCATGATTATATTCTAATAGATCATAACCTCTCTCTCTCTCTCTTTATCTCTCTCTCTCTCTCTCTCTCTCTCTCTCTCTCTCTCTCTCTCAGGATCTGATGGCCAAAGTGCGGGCTATGCTCGCCACCTCCAAGACCTTCCAGCCTCCCACTTCCTAAAGAGGGCGTGGCTTCCTGCTGGCCATGTAAGAGAGGAGGGGCGGAGCCTTCACCTCCTGTCCCGCTCGCTGAGACGGCAACCTCAGCCAATAAGCATGCGGCATTGGCCCATTCCTTTACGAGATCCATTCGGTCCGGATCGGTTCCGTGTCTTATCCTACATTTATTTCATATTGGGTTTTGAGCCTCAGCAAACTGGTTTCAGAGATGCTTCACGTCATCTAAGATGTAGTATCTGGTTTTATACCCGACACGGACAAAACAACTCATCAGCTGGTCGCCCGTGACGTAGTCTGCTAAATTTGGCCGTTGACATGAGCTTTTGGACCTGGAGTTTAAAGTTGGGCAAATATTTCAATAAGTTGCATCCTGTTTAAAAAGAACGATTATAACTTTCTCTAAAATAGAGTGCTGCAGTGATGACGTATTTTTGTAGGCCGACCCCGGAAGTTGGCGTCGCCCTGGGTTCCCTCGTCTCCAAGTCGATGGGATTTTTGAACGGGTTTTTGGTTAGATGTCCGAAATAAGGTTTGTGGTTAACAACATTTTATGATATTAGACCTTTGTGATCAGCAGGATCATCTTCACGTATGAACACCACTTTCACGATGTTTGAAGCGTAAATGGCGTCGTCCGAAATCGCAATCGCCAGAAAGTCACAGACCTTTTTAGGCATCTAACCAAAAACTCGTTCAATTGACTTTGACTCGTTGACTTTGAGACGGACGGGGGAACCCACGCCGACGCGTTTCTGGGTTTTAGGACTCGTTCCTGCAGCAGTTTATTGATGCCAGTGATTCTCTGTGAAGCTGACAGAGGGCTGTATCTATCCTTCTATGAAGGCTTGTGTTTTCTTCATTTCATTTCTCTCCTCCCCCATCCTTCTCTCTCTCTCTCTCTCTCTCTCCCTCCCTCCCTCCCTCTCTCTTTTTCTCTCTCCCTCCCCCCCCTCTCTCTCTCTCTCTCCCTCCCTCCCTCTCTTTCTCTCTCTTCCTCCCTCCCTCCCTCTCTCTCTCTCCCTCTCTCTCTCCATCTGTCGGTGTCCTCAGCACCTTGGCCGGGTCACTTTAAAAGCGTTTTTTAGTTTTGGTTGTGTGTCTCCTCAGCTCCAGTGCGTCGTGGCCTTCTCTCTCTTTCTGTTTGTGGTTTGTAACAAGTTTAATGCGGAGCTGCTTTCTGATGCAAACTGTCAATAAAGTTTAAATCGTAATTCAAACAGCAGCCTCTGCTTTGTTTTTCTTTCGCTCGCATTTGAAAAGGCAACAGAACTAATTAGATGAATGTTTGTTTGTCGGTTTGTCGGTTTGTTTGTTTGTTTCCACCACACTTGCAACTATTGCCATAGGGACAAATGGATTGGTAGGAAATTGTTACTGGTGAATGTCTGCACCGAGACCATTATGAGGTGTTTTAGTATGAAATACAAACTGATTTTCATTTCCTGTCCCAAAGGAAAATCCGCTTTGCCAGACCAAGATGGACCAAACGTCTCACAACCACTCCCAGACACACACTTTCTTACTCACACTAACACACACATATACAGCCCAGACACACACTTTCTTACCCACACTAACACACACATACTCACACTAACACACACATACACACACTTTCTTACTCACACTAACACACACATATACAGCCCAGACACACACTTTCTTACTCGCACTGACACACACATATACAGCCCAGACACACACTTTCTTACCCGCACTAACACACACATCTACAGCCCAGACACACACTTTCTTACTCACACTAACACACACATATACAGCCCAGACACACACTTTCTTACTCACACTAACACACACATATACAGCCCAGACACACATTCTTACTCACACTAACACACATATACAGCCCAGACACACACTTTCTTACTCACACTAACACACACACTTTCTTACTCACACTAACACACACATATACAGCAGTATGTTGGTGGGAACTCTCCAGGAAAAACAGGACAGATTTGTCTGTCCCCAACGACTGGGTGTCCTGTGCTTGTCCCACCGAGGCTCCGTCTCTCTTATCAGACACACATACACTAATGCATTGTAGATACACTGCAAGCCCTCCTGGGTCATTCAGTCTTTTACAACTTCTCTGCTACTTTTCATTCTGTTCTGTTCTCACAGGGTGCTTGTTTTTCCTCCTCCGCGGCCCGTCGGGGTCAACATAAGATGACAAAGTCAAGATACTCAGTCATGATGGACATTTAGGCCGTGTTCACATTACAGGCAAATCTGATTTGCTGATAAAGTCATTAATCATCATTACCTTGATTGGTTTCCCAAATCTGATTTGGGAGTGTGTCCGCACTGCCACAAATCTGATCCTCAAGTCGGATCTGTGTGTCCAGACCTAAACAGCCTATCTGCATGGGTTGCTATGGTAACGACGTGGGCGTCAGTAAATACGTACGTTGGTGACGTGGTTTTCCTGCACAGAAGCATTTTGATGACGAGTTGTGAGTGACGTTCAAATCAGATTTGGTGGATCTGCGCGTCCGCACTGAAGTCACATCAGTCGAAAGCAGATTGGAAACCACCTCCATATGTGGTTTGAGACAAGTGACACAAATCAGACTTGGAGCGTCCAGACTCATAAAACCAATGTGGATAAAGTCATTAATAGGTCATTAAAGTTCACAAATCAGATTTGATCTCCTAGTCTGAACATGGCGATAGTGAGTTTAGTGGAAGAGGCCTCGTAGCTCGGGAGAGGAAGGTGGTAGACTCGGGATTCGAGGGGGTGGGTAGGGGGAGTGGCTATAGGGGGATGTGGGTGGTGCCATAAAGCTCAATGCCCCTCCCCCCCCATGATTCTGCAGTCCGGAAGGATAGGAGCTGAGTAATGTTGTTGGAAGCCAGCGAAGTCTTCTATTTGACGACCTTTATTCCTGATGGTTCTGTACTGATTGGTTCTGTACTGGTTCTGTACTGATTGCACACTGGACTGTTCAGGAGACAGTCGGCTCTTTATTTCAGTATGTGTGTATGTTCATTGACTGCTAATTTGCAGTGTCTTACTCATGACAGCACAGGAATAAAATGTTTTCTCTCCACACAGTTCAGCAGCATTCTCAATGAAAATCAAAGGCTGCTTCAGAACGTATGCGAGTGGACCGAGACTCTCCATAACGTAACCCGACAAGTAAGCTATTCCTGGCACTCCCTATTCCCCATCTGCGGGTGTGTTGCTCGATACGGTATGACACATGGGTTGGGAATTCACTAGTTCATCTGGCCGGTTCATCCTGTGTGTGTGAAAAGAGACTTTTATTTGATGATTATTGCCTTTCAGAGAGAGCCTGCAGCTGTGGTGGCTTTGATAAGCCTGAGGACTGATGCCGCACACAGCCTTTCTCAAACGGGTAATTGGCCACAGCACTGAGGAACAGATAAGCACCAGTCAAACAGAGTGGAGTGGGGAAGCTTCTTCCCTTTTTCTACCAAAACAGAAATACATGATGCCCTATGCATGTATGAAGTCTGTGTAACACCATAGCATGGACTGTAAAAAAATTAAATAGAAATTGTGTGACGTCACCCCATAGATTTCTGAACTCTCGTTTTGACACCTCGAGATTGCCAGTTTGGCCGTCACCATCTTGGTTTTCTTGGAGCCAGAAGTGACCATATATGGACAAGAAGAGCTGCAGTGGTGCCTGCTATTGGTCCGTGATCGGCGAGTTCACTGGACAGGTGACCTGTCAATCATGCCCCAAAATATAGGCTGCTTTATCATCATTTTACTGTAAATGGAACCATACTTTGCTAAATGAACAGCATGCTGATGCTGTGTTGAAGAAGACTTGAAACTAGTGATTGAGACCATAAAGGTAGGATAAGTGTTTAGGTAAATACATCAAGTGAAAGGTTGTGTGATTTCCCCATAAACTTCTACACAATCTGACTTGTTTGTGCAGCCATAGTGTATAAATGCATGAGTTACAGTATATAAAAATTCACCCCTGGACACTTGTTTTACGAAACATGAAATTAGCTATAGAGACCAACAGGCTGTAAACATGGTTATTTCTGCTGTAAAGTCTGGCATTTTAACATGGGGGTGAATGGGGAATGACTCCCTTTTGCAGCCAGTCTCAACTGGCCATTCGAGGAACTGCACTTTTTGGTACTTCTACATTTTTCACAACTGGAACATCCCCCCCATGTAACACTCAGCTAGCCTTTGGCCAGTATAGTCCAGATGTCAAAGCAGAAGAGAAGGCTGATATAGTGAGCCCACCATTGTAGAGTCCTGCACGGGCCTCAAATCTAGACCCGAGCTCGACCCGGGCCCTACATGTCCGGGCCCGAGCCCGATGTGATAGAGCCCTATGGCTTGTCATCCCATCCCCCCGAACCTTATGTGTTTGATCAATTTCAAATAGCCTGAGCCTATCAAATCAACACTATCCACCTTATTTTTGAATGCCCTGCTGTAAAATAATAAAATAAATATAATAATAACAAGGTCCAGTCTGAACGTGACTGATTGTTGCAGCTTGCCATTTCCTTGATCGTTAAAACTCAGATGCTGGAGGGAAAAAAGTTGCTTGTCACAATCACTCGTTTGACGACTTATTTGAGGGAATGTAATAATTGTCTCTATCACATCCGCTATTTCTGTTGCTCTTTCAACAACTCTGGATATTTATCAACGAGATTTTTGCCAAGCTGGACGTGATTTGCTCCGTTCGCCTGCAGCTGTAGTTTACAGACGGGCACTTGCTATGTTGTGTCTGTGTCAGGCTGTCAGCAACGTCACGGCGGACGGGCACCGTCCGGAAGAAGCACCCATGTAAGGCAATGGCGGCTAGAAATAAGGTGGATACAAAAAAGTACAAAACATTTTTTTCGGCCCTGTGGTCGGTCCGGGCCTCGGGCCCGTTTGGGTTTTGGGCCAGACTGCAGGGCTCTCTACTCCATTGCCTCGCTCCCCTAACCGCTTGACACTTTGAACATGTTAATTGGCTGATGGCACAGTTGTTGATTATGCTGTTCTAACTGTCACTATAACTCAGGGTCATTGGCCTCCTACTGAAATGGACTGGAACAAAATGCACATGAATCCACAATGAGTTAATTAGCTAATGGCGTAGGCCAGGGGCCGTGTAGAGGAGGCTGGTGTCAGTTAGGCTGCCTGGGGACAATAGAGTCATTGTCACACTGACATAATGAGCTTTCTCTGCTTTGGATCTGTTTTATTGTATAGTTTATAATAGGTTTTAACACGTATCTCCTTCACATGACGCGGAGAGGAGAGGAAAGAAGAGGGAAAGTGACAAAGATCAAGAGCAGGACTTGGACTCAGTGTTTAAATATAATTTCTAACCTGACATGGACCATCAAAAAATAAATAACTCAAGCGAATAGCCAATTCCAAAAGCCTGTTCGTAACCCCATCAGCGGTGGCTGTAATAAGCACAAGGCCCCGTCCACACATCAAATCACCATTTGAGATGTGATCAAATGCAGCTCATCACATCGGCACTGATTGATTTTAGGCTAAATTGCTGCCTGGTATTTTGCAATTTCATTAACTCAACCTGGCAGACAGAGAGAGAGAGAGAGAGAGAGAGAGAGAATGAGTGAGTGAGGTAGACATTGTATTGCAGAGCGGGGGAGTGCAGGGCCGGCTGGGGGAAAGTGAGTCCGGAAAGTCTTCAGTCAGGACCACCGGGGACACGGGGAGTGATTTGTTGATTCGATGGCGCCTGAATGCAGAGAGCCTCACCGACTTGTCTGAAGAGATGCCAAGTGGAATAGAAGGAGACGTTTGTGGTAAAGAGGAAGGAGTGTTTTTAAGGGTTTCATTATGAAAAGCAATATTCATTTTAAGAAACAAATAATACGGTACATTGACATTCCTCACTCCATAGTAGAATAAAAAACCGTTAGTAATTATGTCCTCAGACTTTTCATTTAGTGGGCAAAGCATTTAGCCTATAGGCTATTTCACTGGAATTGTGTTGCTAGGTAACAGTTTGGCCAGGAGTTTATTTGCTGTCAGCTATCATATTAGCAAACACTGGAACATTGGGCCATTTAGAATGTTTATGTTCTCCAGTTGAAACAGTAGTGATCCCTCCCGCCTCCCTAAATATCATATTTTTGACATTTTGAAAACAAACTCAGCAGACTGGGGGGGGGGGGGGACTGATTTTCTTCTAATAGAGTCTGGTAGCTGGACTCTTTACTGTGGTAGCCAAAAAGAAAAGTGAAGTTTTGTTTTTCATACATCTAATCTTAACTTATAAAGTTTTTTACCAGCTGTCAACACACAAACTACCGCTACTGTACTGTATATATTGCTTTACTTTACTTTATTGTTTATTTGGACAGGACAATACTCATTAATAAGACAGTTATACACGTACAGAATCATCCATATGTGACAACGGTAAAAGTGCCGGGGTTAGCCGAAGATAATTTTCACACGCAGTCCTCGGAACATAAACAACTAAAAACTACAGGATAAATACAGAATATGGGAATAAAAAGCAATATAATAAAAAATGCACAAGGGGTAAAAAAAAACATACACAGAATAAAAGCAATACACACAAACAGATAAGATAATAAAATGATTAAAAAAAAAAAATGTCCAAGAGAAGGCTATTGAATATGGGTGCACTGTTGTGTCGTTTTGAGCCATTCCTTGATTTTGACTTTAAAAGTAGGGTAAGTGGGGCATTCCCTCACTGCGGCCGGGAGACTGTTCCATATCTTTCTGCCCACAATGGACAGGACGTTCTTCCTGAAAGCGGTGCGTCTGTGGCCCAGCTCACAGTCTCCTCTTAGACACGCCCTGGTGGTTCATGCCCTCCACGGACCTCCGTTTAAAAAACTCTCCCAGAGGGGGTGGGGGGGCGAGACCATGGAGACACTTAAAAACAAAACAGGCCTGTCTGAAGGTTTTAAAATGGTCAAAATCAAGGAAATCATGCTTCTTTATAATGTTACAAATATGGGCGAAGATTGGTTTTTTATCGAAGATCTTTAGGGCTGTCGTGATGATAAGCCATAGGCATATTTCCACTGTATGGCTTAGATCCTTCTCTTGAAGAGACGCAGCAGTCCGTTTGTGTCTAATCATGTTTGATGATGAGCAGATATGGGCCTTAATATTCTTCGGGGGGCTTTGGACCTGGCTTGACAGATGTGTGCGGACCACCAGCTAGAGGAGGGACATGGAGCGGACACCCGGGCACCTTGGACTAAGACACAGACAGAGTGCTCTAATTAAGAGGCATGACAAGAAGACAGAGAGGAGACTAGCACAAGTCTCACCAAGTCTCCCCAGTGGCTGACAGAGTCTAGGATTAGACAGGTGTTAGACACTGTGTGAGTCTCTCTCTCTCTCTCTCTCTCCCCCACTCCCTCTCTCTATCTATCTTTCTCTCTCACACACACACAGACACACACACACACTGACACACACACATAATCAGTGTATATCCTAGACTGTTTCTCCACTGGGGAGACTGGGACTTGTGCTACATGTAGTCTCCTGTCTTAATTAGACCACTCTGTCTGTGTCTGAGGCCAAGGTGCCGCAAGTCTGCTTCCTCGCCCTGCACACACAGCTAATGTGATGATGACTGTGTTGAAGTATTCTAGGTGCTGTTGAAA
The DNA here is from genome assembly GCF_964638095.1 of Poromitra crassiceps. Classification (NCBI taxonomy): domain Eukaryota; kingdom Metazoa; phylum Chordata; class Actinopteri; order Beryciformes; family Melamphaidae; genus Poromitra; species Poromitra crassiceps. The sequence goes on along the minus strand of NC_139638.1, from coordinate 8,835,271 downwards.
AAGGTCACTTTATAACTTGTGTTGACTTTACTGCATCGTATCAATGATCTGTAATCAATCAAGTTGATTAAAATCCCCAGTTACTGTCATCAAGTTTACCGTTTGAAAAACAGTGCAGTTCTGCAGAGCAGAAAATGATCAGGAGTGAAAGTCTAAATCTGTAGAACTTGTCTGTAGAATCTTTTTTTACAAATGTCACAGTAGACTTGATTTATGTGTTCACCAGAGCTTTAAATGTGTTATTATTATTAGTATTATTATTAGTATTATTATTAGTATTATTATTAGTATTATTATCCTTTGTTGAATATTGAAATGCCACTGAATCGTCCGTGTTCTAAGAGAGCCCAGCCAGGATGTGCCAAGGCTGATAAGTAACTACAGAACTTAAAAGTCAGAGTCAGAAACTCAAATGATGAATCAGCCCATATCCCACCTGCTGGAAGCTGTGAGGGAGCGGGGTTTGTTTCTGAGTGACATTTCAATCAGACACCTCGCATATTGAATTATGAAAATTGTATTGAGCATAAATGTAAATGCAGATATCATTTTGGAGTGAAGGATCTGTTTTGCATCACTCCCTGTGTGAAGCCTAATTTGAAACCAGCCATAGCGGAGAGCAGTGAGAGATGACATGCAGGGGGAACCACGTAGACACAGAGTCCACAGGTGGATGCTGGCTGGGGGAGGGATGAGAGATACAGGGCTTTTTCATCAGTGATGTTAACTGGGGTCGTAAGGTGTTTCGGGTCTGACAACATCATACACCCTCGCCCAGTAGACCCAGCCGAGGCCGATTACGACCCCGACCCGCGTCCCAGAAGCAGCCGCTCACGGATCAGCCTTCCTACTCTGTCTGCAGCGTTGCCCGCGGAAGGGTTGATCACGCCCAATCCGCTGCAATAGAGTTTAGTGCTACACCGCAGTATTGCGAGACCTTTGGTGCATGGAGGGTCTAGGCCCTGTGGGGTGATTCCAGGCCAGGCTCCTCCTACGTCTCACCAGAACCTCCCGTGGAAGAAGGCAATCCTACCATGCCGTACCATGGGCAGGAAGAGGATGCCTCAAGAAGGCATGTGCGCTGTTTGATTTATTTATTTTGATCTAATTTTTTTTACTGTGATTGTGTTTAAAAAAACTTCAATTGCAACCAATAACTTTGCAGTTTGAAAGTTTTACCACTGAAGCCTCTCCCCTCACGCCCCAAGGAAGACAACACAAGGAGGGTAAATAACATACTGTAATAACTATAATGGAATATCTTTTCACTTCCATTCACTGAGCCTCCCCTGAAACTGTTTGGCGCCCCCCTGGGGAGGCCCGCCTCCCACAGGTGTGTTTGCCACGGGTCTCGGGTGACGGGTCTCTGACAGTGAAATGTCCAATGGGACCCAGTGAGTGGCTGTCACAGCTGTCAATCACCCCTTTTTATGACATCAAATCACTTAATTAAAAACAAACTTACCGTATCAGAAAAATGAGCACTTGAACCTACTAGAGGTCGTCAGGTTTTCCTGAATACCCGACGACCTAGCCAGGTGTCAAGTCCATTCAAAAGAAGTCCGACATTTATCGGTTCTGTCCGGGTCCGGGTCTCAGCTTTCTAAAAATAGACCGGTCAGATCGGGTCCGGGCACAAATTTCCCGGGTCCATTAGGGGCGGGCCCATCATTTTGGACGCGTGCAGACCTGTAGTGAGAGATGCGCAGGCAGCAGCCCGGGTGGCATCAGGGAGCGCAGCAGCAGAGCTTGACAGCTCAGCTCACACATCAGCTGATCCAGAGCTGCAGCAGCACCACTCAAGCTGTCTGCCTGAAGGTATCTTCACAAGCTTCACTACACTCATCCTGCATGTAGACCCTTTCTAGTGACGGTCCTAGGTGAGAGTTGTACTACGCGCCATGCTGCCACTAAGAGGTATACGAGCTGTATGCACTGTGCTGTTACTACCACCAGGGTGTAAATCAACAACGTTAACGTCATCCTATTCGTTATTCCTAAAGCCTCATTAGCTTGAAAAAGTCCCAGCAAGCCTCATCAGCCATAACTGACTGATGAGGTGCAGGAAATCCTCATGTAAACCAAAGCTGTACAAATCATGTAGTCACAAGGTTGCGGGTTTGAATCCAGACCACATCATTTGTCAAAGTAAAGCAGGATAATGATGTCAGTATCTCAGTTATATTGATTGATTGATTGATTGATTGATTGATTGATTGATTGATTGATTGATTGATTGATTGATTACACCACTGCTGTGCTACACTTTGATTTCAAAGTGGAGTCTGAGGCTCAGGCCTCTCTGGAGCAGGAGGGCTTCTCTCCATGTTGTCACTCAGCTGCAGGCTGACTGACCCTGGCTGGCTGGGTAGTGATGGAGGAGGGGGGGTCTAAGTATATTCATGTTGCTGTTTGCGACATGCCATAAATCTAATCTTCAATACATGGTAAAATACTGGTACATTCTACACCCTGCTGCCCTTGGAATATAACAATGTATTGATCCAACTAGCCTAACAGGATTGGAGGATGTATGAATGACCGATGTGTCTACACGTTCATGGGAACTCTCAAGGATTTCCAAACCACATGGCGACTCTCGTTATGTCTGACCACAATTATTCATAATGTGCAATGTCCATGCCTTCCATCCGAAAGAAGTTCTCTCATTCCCTCCTGACCTACAGTACACATCCCTCCTGACCTACAGTACCCCTCTCTTCCAATGAGAGTGGACTCCTCCTCTGTTTCACACACCTGCCTGAATGAGGAATTGCAAAGTGCAGGTGCATTAATTGGCATCAATCAATGCTGGTAGGCCTCCCAGCATGCACTGCAGTGAGACAGACTACAACCAAAGACGATGGGATTTCAAGCAAGACGGCCCAACTTCAACTCACTTCCTGTCATTTTGTCACATGGGTTTTCCACAGACATGCCCACTTAGGAGACTTTGGGCAGGTCTGAGTCTATTGGAGTCACGTGACAATTTAGGAGACGTGCTGCTACTGTACCATTTGATAGAATTGTCGGAGCCTGCGGTGGATCATCTACTGTATAGTAATATAATATCTATGCTACAACTAATTACAATTAAAGGTCCAGCAACCAAAACCAAATGGTAACACTCAACAGTATATTACCAGGACATGGGCATCCCCGTGACAGGCCTACTGTACTATTATAAATATACTTCCTATTAGCAACCAGAGACATGAAACTTTGAAGTTGTGCGTTTTGTATACTGTACTGTGTATACTGTGTATACTGTGTATACTGTACTGTGTGATGTACTGTGTATACTGTACTGTGTATATATACTGTGTATACTGTACTGTGTGATGGGACTCTCATCACTCACAGACTAACATAAGGGCCATCAGCTTGAGTCCTACCATCTCATCTTGGTTCCATTGTGACTGAACAGTTAGTGGTTATCACCTGCTGTGACATCCGTCATCAGGAGAACTCTCTTGTCTCTCCTCTCAGCAGGATAAAAGCATACCGGAGCTGTTCCCAACCGCCAACTCATCAGCCAAACTATTATGTGATACAGATATGCTGCTTTCACTGCACACAGCAGGTAAATACCACCAGGTAATTAGCATAAAATAAAGGGTTACTGAGCACTTTTTGTGTGGATTTAGCAGCAGTTGGAGAACTATTGTTACTGCACTATCTTTCTGCTTGAGTTCAATCTGTGCTTCAATTGAAAAGCTTTGGCTTAGTGCTGAATAGTTGAGCGTGAAACCAGTTACATTTCAAAGTGCTTGGCTTGTGGAAGCCCAGCAGCTGGTGTTCCTGTCTCTCTCACAAGCCGAGGAATCACAGCTTGGCACCTTTTTCTCCTCCACCAAGCAGAACAACACTGCAGTTCTAACTGATTAAGCTACGATTCGATGCCGTTTGTTACAAAATGAACCGTGGCCACAGCTCATCAGTGATGTCATAACTCTTAGTGACATCATAAGTGTCTTAAACTTCATCAGTGATGTCATAACTCTTAGTGACATCATAAGTGTCTTAAACTTCATCAGTGATGTCATAACTCTTAGTGACATCACAAGTGTCTTAAACTTCATCAGTGATGTCATAACTCTTAGTGACATCATAAGTGTCTTAAAACGCATGGTGACATCATCAGGGATGTCATAAAACACATGGTGACATCGCGAGTGCCAGCTAACTACAGAGAGTCAACCTGTACAGTCCTTTAGAGTCACTTTGCCAGGGGACAGACAGACAGACAGACAGACAGACAGACAGGCAGTCAGACAGACAGGTAGTCAGTCAGATGGACAGAGAGACAGGCAGTTAGACAGACAGGTAGTCTGTCAGATGGACAGACAGGCAGTCAGACAGGCAGACAGACAGGCAGTCAGTCAGTCAGATGGACAGACAAGCAGTAAGACAGGTAGGCAGTCAGACTGACAGGTAGGCAGTCAGACAGACAGACAGACAGACAGGTAGGAAGTCAGACAGACACAGAGAGGTAGGCAGTCAGACAGACAGGTAGGCAGTCAAACTGACAGGTAGGCAGTCAGACAGACAGACAGACAGGTAGGCAGTCAGACAGACAGACAGACAGGCAGGTGTGATAGATGCAATTCGTCATCGATGGCGTTAGCCCTATGGTGCTCAAAGCCTGTGCCCCCCAGCTGTGTGATGTGCTACAGCTGATCTTCAACAAGAGCCTGAGTCTCCAAAGGGTCCCCATGATGTGGAAAATGTCCTGTATCGTTCCTGTACCTAAAAAGCCAAGACCCAGTGGCTCCAACGACTACAGGCCGGTAGCTTTGACGTCCCACATCATGAAGACTCTGGAGAAACTCGTCCTGGAGCAGCTCAGGCCCATTGTCAAACCATCCCTTGACCCCCTCCAGTTCGCCTACCAGCCCCGACTGGGAGTGGAGGACGCTGTCATCTACCTTACCAACCGCGCCTACGCCCACCTTGACAACCCGGCTAGCACTGTGAGAGTCATGTTCTTCGACTTCTCCAGTGCTTTCAACACCATCAGGCCGGCTCTACTGGGTGAGAAGCTGACAGCGATGCGGGTGGATGCCCCCCTGGTGTCCTGGATTGTGGACTACCTGTCTGGCAGACCACAGTATGTGCGCCTGCAGAACTGTGTGTCAGACAGAATCTTGTCACCTTCAGAAGTTCTCTGACGGCTCTGCGATAGTGGGATGTATCAAAGATGGCGATGAAGAAGAGTATCGCGATGTGGTGGCCAACTTTGTCACATGGTGTGAGCAGAACCACCTGCAGCTCAACGTGTCAAAGACAAAGGAGCTGGTGGTGGACCTGAGGAGGGTCAAGGCTCCGGTGACCCCTGTTTCAATCCACGGGGTCAGTGTTGACATAGTGGAGGATTACAAGTACCTTGGAGTGTACATTGACAATAAACTAGACTGGGCTAAGAACTCTGATGCACTCTACAAGAAGGGGCAAAGCCGTCTCTACTTCCTGAGACGGCTGAGGTTCTTCAACGTCTGCCGGACCATGCTGAGGATGTTCTATGAGTCGGTAGTGGCTAGTGCCTTCCTGTATGCTATTGTGTGCTGGGGCAGCAGGCTGAAGGCAGCGGATGCCAACAGACTCAACAAACTGATCCGTAAGGCCAGGGACATTGTGGGGCTGGATCTGGGCTCTCTGACTGCGGTGTCAGAGAAGAGAACGTTGTCCAGGCTACGCTCCATCATGAGCAATGACTCGCACCCACTCCACGGCGTGCTAGTCAAACACAGGAGCACGTTCAGTGAGAGACTGATTCCACCTAGATGCAATACGGAGAGGCACAGGAAATCATTCCTGCCTGTGGCCATTGGTCTATTTAATGCCTCTCTTAAAAGAGCACCTCGGAGACGCTCAGTCTCCCTGAGACTGAGCCAGCCGATAGGTTAACTGTGCCTGGCTCAGCCACGTGTAATGTAATGGGCAAGCCAACTTAATATAAGTCCAGTGTGCAATAACTGCAATTTGACATGTAATGTACATTACTTACTCTACTTATTTTGCTTACTTTATACTTACTCTACTTTATTTTTGCTTACTTATCGCATTTTACTACTGTTTATTTTATGCTATGTTGTGTTCTGAGTGCGAGCTACTGTAACCTGTCCCAATTTCCTCCCGGGGATCATTAAAGTCTTTCTGATTCTGATTCTGATTCTGATTCTGATTCTGAATTCAGGTAGGCCTATAGCAGAATAAATGAGTGTCTGTGCTAAGATTAAAAAGATCATACAGTCATGGGAACAATTGATAAAAAAATATATGTTTAGAATCGGTAAAAGCAGTAAAAACTCATATTTTGTTAAAAGGCACTAAAAGGGTTAAAATGCTTGGGAACAATTGATAAAGTAGCCTATGTTTAGAATAATTAAAAGCAGTAAAAACTCATATTATTTGGATATAGCAAAATAACACAAAGCATTTGTTTTATATTGATTTCAGTTATGTTGTGGGCATTTTCATGTTGTGGTTTTTCATCGTTGTCTTTGTAGTTATGTTTAGTCATTTGAGAACAGCATACATTTTCTGTTTTGCTATGCTCAGGTTTCGTAAGTTTCACAAACAGTAGTAATTACTGGAGGGTACCAGCAGGGGGCGCCTAGGCGCATGGAGGGATGTTGTGGGACACGCTGCTTCCGCTCTTCAGACGAAAATACACTTTGATCTGGGATCCCCCTTTTACAGGTATTTATCCCTCATGGTAACGTTTGATATTGTCTGGTATGTTGCGTAAATGTATGTAAGCCCTAGGGAAACTGTTGGAGTGTGAAACGTCCGTGCATTGTTAATGAATGCAGTTAATTACCTGAGGAGGAGCGAAGCTAATGTAGCTAAGCTAACGTTAGCCCCCGGCAGCCGTCTGGTGCAGTGTTAGAACCGTGTGCAAAGCTAACTAGCAGCTCATGTGGTCTGGAGCAGTATGTACACATGTTAGTTACTGGTGTTTTGTTGAATGAGTGAGTTTATATTAATAAGTTACTGGTTGACCTGTACATTCCAATAGTAATATTGTAACAAAGTGAGTATTTGTCCAAGGAACTGGAGACTTGAAGTTGGTACAGGCTTTTTATTCTTGTCTTCACAATATAGCTCCTAGCAGCTAGCTTCGCTGCTAGCTCTGCAACCACCCGGTCAGCTCGCCCACATGGCCTGACTGGCCTCCGCCCCGGCCGCTGGTCACATATATCCCCTTCCCCCTAGGAACACACCCACACATATCAGTTCCTAGGTGCAATCTAGACACTTCTGTTGCACATCACATTACAGGTAATACTTGGATTACCTGAAACGCTACATTTCCCCCACCCAACTTTAATGTCGCTTCCACGCGACATGCACAACCCACACACATCCCCCTGTACCAAAACACACCCAACACAACAATTTTCCCATCACCACATCAAATTCTAATTCCCCAACAAACAGTATTTTCTTTTCAGCACCCCCGTCATAATGTCCAGTTTGCATCAGGTACTCCGTAATGTCTAGTTTTCCATTAGGTACCCCCATAATGTCTAGTTTCCCATTAGGCACTCCATAATGTCTAGTTTTCCCATTATTTCCTTTCTTTTTCACACATTTAAATTCAACCCACATTTCCCATTCAACAATAACCCCCACATCTCAATTAAACACAAGCCCCCACATTTTCCTTAACTTTTCTTTTAAACCCCATTTCCATCCCCCCCTTTTCCCAGCTTCTGTCCCACCTGAAGCACTCTTTTCGGTCCCCCCTTTTGGTTGTTCCAGTAGCCAAATGCACGAACGAGCACCGGATCGACATCCTCGTCCTCCGGTCTCCACTTGCGCCCGTCGACTCTCCAGATGACCCTGGCGTCGTCCTCCCGGCCTCGCACTCGCTCGTTTTTCCGTCCCCCTCCTCCAGGGTTGAGGACAGCAGAGCGAACACCACCGGCGTCGATCTTCCCCTCGGCTCTCCGCTCGTTTTTCCGTCCCCCTCCTCCAGGGTTGAGGACAGCAGAGCGAACACCACCGGCGTCGATCTTCCCCTCGGCTCTCCGCAGTGCAACGTTAGGGGGTGTATAGCGGTTAGGCTGGGCCGGTTCCCCCGGCGGTAACCCCTCTCGCTCACTCGGAGACACGAGCGTCGCTCTCCCGACTGTAACAACGCTGCAGACGATGTCCCTCTCTTCCCTCTGGCTGTTCCCCTGCAGCACCGTTCTCCTATCCGTCACCACGTTCTCTTCTCCCCGGCTGCTCACGCTCTTCCCAGCCTGCGTCTCACCTCCGGCCTCCACACTCTCAGTGCAGTCCCTGGCCAAGTGCTCCGGTGACTGGCAAGTCCAGCAGAGTCTCACCTGTCCGCCGCCTGCACGTCTCTCTTCTCCCGCTGCCCTCCGGTCCCCGACAGCCTTTTGACACTCTCTAGCCAGGTGTCCAATCTCGCCGCATGCCCAGCAGGCTCCCTGCCGTCCATGTCGTTGTCCCGCATACCCGGTCCGTCTCCCGGGACCGCCTCGGCACCACCTCGCCACGTGGCCCGGCTCTCTGCAGGTCCAACACAGTCTCTTCCGTGGCTCCTCCGGCCGCTCTCCCCGCTGCATTACCTCCGCGCTCATCAAGTCCACCCGCTGCATGACTTCTCGCAGCGCCCGCATCACCTCTACTGCCCAGGCAGGAGTCTCTTCCACCAGCCGTCCGACCTCTCTCAACACACGGGCCTCCATGCCCGCCAGCATCGAGCTGATCCCCGCCGTCAGCTCTCCTTTCCTCCCGTTCACCGATGGCCATTCTCCGCGCACCATCGCACGTGGTTTTAGCAGCTAGCAGTTAGCAGTTAGCACCCCTGGTAGCTAACTTACTAGCGCTAGATCTAGAGCCAAAAAGCCGCACCACCCGTCTCTTTTGCCGTTCCTTCTCACCCTCTCCCCTCTCGGCCGAATCAGAGGCGTTACCGCTTTACTGTCTGACACCAATGTAACAAAGTGAGTATTTGTCCAAGGAACTGGAGACTTGAAGTTGGTACAGGCTTTTTATTCTTGTCTTCACAATATAGCTCCTAGCAGCTAGCTTCGCTGCTAGCTCTGCAACCACCCGGTCAGCTCGCCCACATGGCCTGACTGGCCTCCGCCCCGGCCGCTGGTCACATATATCCCCTTCCCCCTAGGAACACACCCACACATATCAGTTCCTAGGTGCAATCTAGACACTTCTGTTGCACATCACATTACAGGTAATACTTGGATTACCTGAAACGCTACAATATTTTAGTATGGTCTATTGATGTAGCTACAGTATATTTTATTTTGTTATATTGTTTTAGGGAACTTAGTAATGATAGCCACTGTGACATTTGTATGTGCAGTACAGACAGACAGACAGGCAGACAGACAGACAACCAGGCAGACAGACAGACAGGCAGGCAGACAGGCAGACAGACAGACAGACAGGCAGGCAGGCAGGCAGACAGCCAGCCAGACAGACAGACAGGCAGGCAGGCAGGCAGGCAGGCAGGCAGGCAGACAGACAGACAGACAGACAGATAGACAGACAGACAGACAGACAGACAGACTGGGCTCATCTAGTGTCTCAGTGTCCTTGTTGCATTCAGAGGACATTATTCCTCACTGGTCCTTTGAGATGTGTCAAAAGTCACACAGCCTGGAACAAATCTGTACCACTAAATGAAAGTCCTTCTGCAAAGAACCACCCTTTAGCCTACACATGACCCTCCCATCATCTCACACACGCACGCACACACGCACGCGCACGCACGCACACACACACACACACACACACACACACACACACACACACACACACACACACACACACACACACACACACACACACACACACACACACACACACACACACACACACACACACACACAGCATGCCTCTGCCAACACTGCCACTTTTCACCCTGATTTCAGAAAGATGCAGAATGGGACCTCATTTTACCTGGTGATGAATAGCATTGTATTTTTACAATCCTTTTCATTTTCATCACAGATGGCAGAGAGAGAGAGAGAGGGAGAGAGAGAGAGGGAGAGAGAGAGAGGGAGGGGGAGAGAGAGAGAGAGGGAGGGAGAGAGAGAGGGAGAGAGAGGGAAAAGAAAGAAGACAAGAGATTCCATTGTTCTGAAGAGAGGAGAGAAGCTATAGACATGGAAGAGAAGTAATTTTCCATAGATGATATTGAGAGGGAGAGAGAGAGAGAGAGTATATATTTGAGAGGGAGAGGGAGAGAGAGAGAGAGAGAGAGAGAGTATATATTTGAGAGGGAGAGGGAGAGAGAGAGAGAGAGAGAGAGAGAGAGAGTATCGATGCCTCATCAGGCTGACAAGAGTCAGAATCACTTCACAGGTCTGACAAATGGTGCAGAAATGTGACTTGATGACATAGTGAGAGCAGAGCAGAGCAGAGCCTCGTCTGCAGTGCAAAGTGTCAGTGTGACCTCAGGACACAGCAAGCAGGCCACTCCCCAGGACACAGCCACACCACTCCCCAGGACACAGTCACACCACTCACCAGGACACAGTCACACCCACTCCCTAGGACACAGTCACATCACTCCCCAGGACACAGTCACACCACTCCCCAGGACACAGTCACACCCACTCCCCAGGACACAGTCACATCACTCACCAGGACACAGTCACACCCACTCCCCAGAACACAGTCACACCCACTCCCCAGAACACAGTCACACCCACTCCCCAGGACACAGTCACACCCACTCCCCAGGACACAGTCACACCCACTCCCCAGGACACAGTCACACCCACTCCCCAGGACACAGTCACACCCACTCCCCAGGACACAGTCACATCACTCCCCAGGACACAGTCACATCACTCCCCAGGACACAGTCACATCACTCCCCAGGACACAGTCACACCCACTCCCCAGGACACAGTCACACCCACTCCCCAGGACACAGTCACACCACTCCTCAGAATAAAACATTCAGTTTTTTGTTGGCATTGTACAATATCAACGTAAATTGGAAACAAAACATTGGCAAAACACATTTCTAAAATGAGGCATTTTACATCTAAAATATCAATGCAAATTTGAAACAAAATGCCTGTTAATTTGAAAACCTTGTTGCCTTTCCAACGTTAGATGCAAGTAAAACAACTTGGTTACATGTATGGTAAGTAAAGCGACTTGGTTAAGGTCGGGGTTGGACAGGTGTTTTGCGACAGGTGTTGCCGGTCCCGCCCCTACTCCCTTCTTAGGCGCCAGTGAGTGACACACCTCCAGACGTCGCCAGTCGTCAGACTCTATGCCGTGTATAATGTCAACATTCATGTATCTAGAAAGGTGATATGCAAAGTATTTTGGTTCAGAAATGTTCATACAGTTTATTCCATTTCCGTGGATTCCAGAAACGTACAAGGCCGACATTTTATTCTGGCCACTAAGCAGCACAGCGGCCCCAGCAGACTGCCAGGCAGATTGGATGGCGGGCACGTTAATGGCGCACACCGGGACGGCCTGGAGCACAGCTGGTCCATCAGGTCCATCAGGAGGACACCTCTCTCCCTGGAGGCTGGTCCATCAGGTCCATCAGGAGGACGCCTCTCTCCCTGGAGGCTGGTCCATCAGGTCCATCAGGAGGACGCCTCTCTCCCTGGAGGCTGGTCCATCAGGTCCATCAGGAGGACGCCTCTCTCCCTGGAGGCCTGCTGCAGTACAGACGCAGTGAGGAGAGAGCAACACATTAAGGTGAGCTTCTCCCACACAGCTTCACACTCCGTCTCCCCACAGGCTTCATCCAGAAGAAGAACATAGGGAGATTGGAGATTGTTTTTTTTTAGGCTTGACATTTTTTGGAGCCAGCAGCACAGCCATGCGAGGCTGTTGTCCACAGAGCTGCAGCTCCGCGCTTCATATTGGCTCATAATCAGTTGACCTGTCGTCAATCACCAGGAAAAACAACCCTGTTATATAGGCTATCTGTTATAGACCTTATTCGCTAACCCCGGACAGCGCCATATTGTTGACATACCGTCCTGCAGCTGACAACTATAGTAACGGCCTTATTGTCGTTTCTGTTCCATTACAAAATAGCGATAGTGATGACAGCAATAAAAACCCCACAGTTGTTGTTTGTATGCTGCCGTTAATGCCTGTAATAATAAACAAAAGAAAAAACGAGGTGAACAGACTTTGCTGTGAGGAGCTGTCAGAAAGTTTCACCTCTCTCTCTCCTAACTATCCACACATCTCCTGTGCTGCTGACGTATCCTCAGTCTCGCTCCCTTCACGTCTGTGGACGGTAGAGATAGAAACAAACCACGGGGACTTTATTGCTGTCATTACTACAGCCATGCCTAACGCAGGTCACCATCCGAACACAATTGCAACGATACAGGTAACGCTAACGGCAGCTAGCTTCCTATAAACGCTCCTCTCACATAGGTTGTCACTTAAAGCTGTAGTGCTATGTCGACAATATGGCGGCGGTGGGCGTGCCCGTACGTGAGTGACGTCAATCGAATAAGGTCTATATACTGTTATAATGACACATATATTTTGAAAATCACCATGAGGACACATTAGAAGAAGTTAAATTAGGTACCGAGTAGGGGTGTCACGATACACTCAGTTCATGATACGATACGATACACGATATTGGGTTCACGATAACGATACGATATTTTAACAATATTTTTTTGCGATCGATTTGTAAGTTGGGGAGGCATATCCTCCACGCTAATTTGAGTAATTTCACCATTTTCATCCTCCGTGTCTGTAATGTCCCTCTCGTCTGTTCAAACAAAGCAATGAAAAGGAGAGCGAGCATGCAATCAGATGCAGATCAGTACCACCATGTTCAGCTTCTTTTTCTTGCGATATGAGATTTCATCTTGTCACGTTTTGATATCGTGATATACTGTTTCGTGGGACGATATATTGTGACATCCCTAGTACTGAGACCATAAACTTCTGCTGAAAAAACGTCCTTGTGTGTGGCACTTTATGCCCCTGGCCCACATTGGTTTGCAGTGGCGTTGTGTTGGCTCGTGTCACCCCGTCACAAGATGGTCTCTCCTCTCCTCCACCTGTGTTCTTTGCCTCCTGTCTGTCCTGTAGCCGGCTGACAGTGTGTGAGAGTGCTTTCAAGCACACGCTTCATCTGCTTCACTTCCTCTCTCTCAGAGGAGCAACACAGCAGGGACCCTGCTTCCCCCGTGGCTTTTCAAAGCACTTACCTACATGATGTGCACTTTACACAAAGCCTTTTACCTCCACGGCTCTTAGTTTCACTCATTTAAACGTTTCCTTTTACACTCTGTATGAGGCAAAGAGCTACTCTGTGTGTGAGCGTGTGTTTTGGTGCTAAAGGAAGAGCTAGCCCTCGCAGTCTCATATGTTTAAAGCAGGACTAAACCCCAAAACACTTTTTTTCAGCTTTTAACCAATATATATGACTTTTGTGTGTGAAGAATTCTAATCAAAATTTCCACATTTGAGAGCAAACTGTTACCATTTGTATAATTTTCAGCAGCATAAGTTCACTATTATATATTTGGTACATCGTGACGTCACGGTGGGGTTAGCGCGTGCCCCACTCATGTGAATCCCCCCCCCCCCCGCCCCCGCATGTGATTACTGTAGTTCACGCGGCGCGAGCCCTTTAAGAGCAATGCATCCATGGGAAATCGCCTACTGTGGCTAATATTAGCCGCTAGTTAGTTATGTTACAGGGCAGTAAAACGCCACTGAATGACCAAATTGATAGAACTTTTAACCATTTTGAGTAACATTGTTTCCATACGGATCACCAGCGTTAGTTTGTTGTTTATAACGTGGCTATATTCATATTCAACGTTTTCTATGATATCTATCTCGGATGCGTTATTTCGAATCCCACATAGGTTACGCCAAAACCACCCCCAAATTGTGTTCTGGCGCAAAGCGAATGGGTTTCAGGACAAAACAGTCTCGAGCCACTATCGTTATCTTTAGAGCACAATATTCCTGGAATGCAAGTTTAACTAAACAGTTACATGTCCTCTGCATTCTACATCAAATGAAGATATTACGGGTTGTTTTATTTTGTATGTTACATACTTATTGGCCAAGATATGTTAGTTTATGGGGGAGGAATTCTGCCAGCTAAAGAAGGGAGTATAGGCGTATATCCATCTTTCCTGCAGAGTTTTCAAATCAAGTAGAATACAGTTTTGCAAGAAATCTGGGGGGGTCAGTCCTGCTTTAAGTTTCATTAGGATCACCGTTGGCTAAAACATGGCAGCAGCTATTCTTTCTGGGCTCCACAAGCCCCAGATGTTATTAGGATGTTAGGGAGTATGACCCCTTTGATGGATCAGGGAGGAAACCCACACGAACTCGGGGAGAACATGCAAACTCCAGACAGAAAGGACCTGGGACGGACCGGGGGTTCAAACCCAGGACCTTCTTTCTGTGAGACAGCAGCGCCGCTAACCACTGAGCCACTGGGCCGTCCGTGTGATTTGGATGGCTCATAGTGTTTGTTTGGGAGAGAGAGAGTTGTGTCTCACTTTTGTTTTGGCGCTCTTGTTGTCCCTTCCCTCTCCATGGTGCATCATGTCTTCCTCTCTCCGTCTCTTCCTTCCTTCCTTCCTCTTCCTCCTCCATGCTGCCTCCTGCAGGAATACCAGCCACACTGCGGGGTGTGTTGGATCTGATGCCTGACTGAGCAGCAGGACACTGGCATTCCTGTTTTCCCTGACTTCTACCCTGTCTTCTTCTCCTCTGCTCTAGTGCAGTTGGGTGGCTGCTGTTGTTACTCATTTAATTTGGCCACTTTACTGCTGGGCTTCTATAGGTACTGCAGTGCCGTGTGTGTGTGTGTGGGGGGGGGGGGGGTTCTTTAAATGTTGTCTTTGTTCAAAGCACCCCCCCTCACTGCTGCCACGGCAGTGCAGCAGTACCACAGGGAAGTGACTGAATGAAATGAGAAACTAGGGATGTTCATTTTGAAAATTTTCCAAAATCGATAATCGGTGAATATTAACGATCAATTATCGATCATCGATTTTATTAATACTTAGAAAATTTTCAATATTTTCAATTTTTTTTTTTTTTTTTTTTTTACAAAATGAATGCCTATGGCAGAAAATACGAAAGACAACGTGTTCTCCTCAATGAACTCTTTATTTCAATGTGTCTCCTCTCCAACACTGCTGTCCCCGGCGCATGCCGGTGTGAATTTCCCATGTTTAAAACAGTTTTGTTGGCACAAAGGCCCGTGCCCAGCCAGAAAACTAGAGACTATATGAAGCTCCACCTCACGTTAGTCGGCTGTGCAATGGAGTGGGGCGAGGAGGAACGAATTCCACCCAAACCTAGTCACAAAAAAAAAAAAAAAAAAAAATTTTTTTTTTTTTTTAATAATTAAAAAATCGATCCAAATGCCACAGGATCGATTCCAATCCTTAACGATCGATTATCGATTTTCGATAATTGATGAACATCCCTATGAGAAACCTCTCAGGCAACATAGAAACAGAACTTTCTATTCACCTTATTCACCACGCCCACTTTTTCTCTCTTCCGCGTTACACGCAATTGTATTTGTTCTTCCGGTTCAGCGCTAGTTGGCGGCCAATTTCAAAACAAAGTCACTATAATTAAGCAATATCACACGAGAGGGAGTGCTGTTGTTGGCTAATATCGGCACTGCTGTGATTCAGTCATAGAAGATAATCACAGCAGTGACGATATTAGACAACAACAGCACGACCTCGAGTGTGATATTGCTTTTATACAACAGTTCTATTAAACAAAGCTTGAAAAACAAATCTTGAATCTTGAATCTTGAATCTTGAATCTTGAAGCTGATTCAAAAAAATGACAAAAAGCGGTGAAAATATATGATTTCTCTATTTATTCCTCCGCCAACAAAAATAGTTCCCTCAGCTTTCTGCTTTGCCAAAAATGTAGCCTAATCAGCCCAATTAACTGCAGGCTGTCTACTTTACTACTGTCTCCTCTACAGCTGTGAAGCATTTTGTTGATTAGAGCAGCTTTGAAGCAGAGTGATCTACACACAGTGAAGCGCCAGTGCATTATCATGAAATATCGGCACTGGTAGGATCCCTCTTGTCCAATCAAATTGCTCGGCCGGAACTACCTGTTGTATAATAATGAATGAAGTTTGGCAACATTCAGAATTAAGCTACACTGCGGCCAACTTCAGTTACATGTTCATAGCGTTACTGCTGCGAGGAGCCGATGGTTGTACCCGGTCGGCATTTAACGTTAGTTACAAAAGAACGTCGACAGTGTTTTTTCACTGCCAGTAGCCTACAGTAGGGTTTGACAAATAGCTAGTCCTACCGGTGTCAGCACAGCCAGCGCTCCCAGTCCTCGCTGCTCGTTAAATATTTCCAATAGGCGTTATTCTGATAAACTGGTCACATATATGTTACGTTCTCACCGAAAAATATTAAAACTTTAAAACAGTTTGGGGTTTTTTAGCTTGAAAACAGCTTTTTGGCAAGTCTAAAAATAACTAGGGTAGGCGTAATCTACCTCTGTGTCTAAAACCGGAAAAACGATTACAAGATGACGTCATGCAGATGCCTTGTATGGGCAAAGAATAAGGTGAATAGAGACACTGCATGAAATAGCCACGCCCATCATGGGGGAAATCGCTCTGTTCATTTCCACACACCAGCGTCATTTTCCGTGAATTAAACATAGCTAAAAGCTGTTGTGTGGTGGGGCTGCACAGACAACAAATGTAAAACATCGCCGGTTAAAGTTTTTTTGTACTCCTGAGCAAAACAAGGAAGCCATTGAGAATTGGCGAGAAGAAAAATGTGGATCTAGCTGGCAAGAAGTAAGTGTTCATCTTCCGTAAATACGATATTTTTGTGCAACACGCAACCATGCATAGGAGAACGCCAGGATTGGAGGGGGGGGTTTCTGTTTCCCCCCGTTTTGGGTGTGGTTTCTGAATGATGACGCGCTCCGCAGTGTCTCTATAGGTGCCGAAACCCCTGAATGTGTTGTTGAAAATACAGAGTGTGCCAGAGTAATTAGACGAGACTTCTGATTGGAGCTGAGTGCCCGGCCATTTGGCGAATGGCCACCAAGCTGAAGCCTGGGAATTTGTATTGTCTTTGGGTTGTTTTGTCTGTGTGACTGGTGTATACAAATGTGGGCAAGATTGGAGCATGCTTTGAATGTCCTGTGCATGTCTGTCAATAGATAACAGACAAGAGGACCTCAGGGTTTGTGTGTGTCTGCATGTGAGGATTTACTATGAAGATATGCATGGAGGAGTGCAGGTCAGCAGGTCATGACATTCCCACAGTGTAGCCTATCTCTTCTCCTTTGCTCTTACTTGATTTGCATTTACTCTGAAGGCAATACCTCCTTTCAACCAAACATTCAATAGTCTCGCCGTGCATCCTAATATCATGTAACACATGCAAATCCCCTTTAAATCGATCAAAGGGCAGTCTCCTCTCCTCTCCTCTCTTCTCCCCATGCTGGACTGATGCTGAGGTCATGCTGGACTGAGGGCAGTTTGCTGAAGTCATGCATTTTGCATTTTTCCTTTTTCTTTTTCTAAAGAGCTTGCATAGGAAGAGCCCCATCACACACGTAATATTTCCTCACGCCCTCTAACAGCAGATGAAGGGATTTGCACTTAGGAGTGGTACCTGCCCAGCACACTTAGGAGTGGTATCTGCCCAGCACACTTAGGAGTGGTATCTATCTGCCCAGCACACTTAGGAGTGGTATCTATCTGCCCAGCACACTTAGGAGTGGTATCTGCCCAGCACACTTAGGAGTGGTATCTGCCCAGCACACTTAGGAGTGGTATCTATCTGCCCAGCACACCTAGGAGTGGTATCTATCTGCCCAGCACACTTAGGAGTGGTATCTGCCCAGTACACTTAGGAGTGGTATCTGCCCAGCACACTTAGGAGTGATATCTGCCCAGCACTCTTAGGAGTGGTATCTGCCCAGCACACTTAGGAGTGGTATCTGTCCAGCACACTTAGGCGTGATATCTGCCCAGCACACTTAGGAGTGATATCTGCCCAGCACACTTAGGAGTGATATCTGTCCAGCACACTTAGGAGTATATCTGTCCAGCACACTTAGGAGTGATATCTGTCCAGCACACTTAGGAGTGGTATCTGCCCAGTACACTTAGGAGTGATATCTGTCCAGCACACTTAGGAGTGATATCTGCCCAGCACACTTAGGAGTGGTATCTGCCCAGCACACTTAGGAATGGTATCTGCCCAGTACACTTAGGAGTGGTATCTGCCCAGTACACTTAGGAGTGGTATCTGCCCAGCACACTTAGGAGTGATATCTGCCCAGTACACTTAGGAGTGGTATCTGCCCAGCACACTTAGGAATGGTATCTGCCCAGCACACTTAGGAGTGGTATCTGCCCAGTACACTTAGGAGTGGTATCTGCCCAGCACACTTAGGAGTGATATCTGTCCAGCACACTTAGGAGTGGTATCTGCCCAGCACACTTAGGAGTGATATCTGTCCAGCACACTTAGGCGTGATATCTGCCCAGCACACTTAGGAGTGGTATCTGCCCAGCACACTTAGGAATGGTATCTGTCCAGCACACTTAGGAATGGTATCTGCCCAGTACACTTAGGAGTGGTATCTGCCCAGCACACTTAGGAATGGTATCTGCCCAGCACACTTAGGAGTGGTATCTGTCCAGCACACTTAGGAATGGTATCTGCCCAGCACACTTAGGAGTGGTATCTACCCAGCACACTTAGGAGTGATATCTGCCCAGCACACTTAGGAATGGTATCTGCCCAGCACACTTAGGAGTGATATCTGCCCAGCACACTTAGGAGTGATATCTGCCCAGCACACTTAGGAATGGTATCTGTCCAGCACACTTAGGAGTGGTATCTGTCCAGCACACTTAGGAGTGGTATCTACCCAGCACACTTAGGAATGGTATCTGCCCAGTACACTTAGGAGTGATATCTGCCCAGTACACTTAGGAGTGGTATCTGCCCAGTACACTTAGGAGTGATATCTGCCCAGCACACTTAGGAGTGATATCTGTCCAGCACACTTAGGAGTGGTATCTGTCCAGCACACTTAGGAGTGGTATCTGTCCAGCACACTTAGGAGTGGTATCTGTCCAGCACACTTAGGAGTGGTATCTGTCCAGCACACTTAGGAGTGGTATCTGCCCAGCACACTTAGGAGTGGTATCTGTCCAGCACACTTAGGAGTGGTATCTGTCCAGCACACTTAGGAGTGGTATCTGTCCAGCACACTTAGGAGTGGTATCTGTCCAGCACACTTAGGAGTGATATCTGCCCAGTACACTTAGGAGTGATATCTGCCCAGTACACTTAGGAGTGGTATCTGCCCAGCACACTTAGGAGTGATATCTGCCCAGTACACTTAGGAATGGTATCTACCCAGCACACTTAGGAGTGGTATCTGCCCAGCACACTTAGGAATGGTATCTGCCCAGTACACTTAGGAGTGATATCTGCCCAGTACACTTAGGAGTGGTATCTGCCCAGCACACTTAGGAGTGGTATCTGCCCAGCACACTTAGGAGTGGTATCTACCCAGTACACTTAGGAATGGTATCTACCCAGCACACTTAGGAATGGTATCTACCCAGCACACTTAGGAGTGGTATCTGCCCAGTACACTTAGGAATGGTATCTGCCCAGTACACTTAGGAATGGTATCTGCCCAGTACACTTAGGAATGGTATCTACCCAGCACACTTAGGAGTGGTATCTGCCCAGCAGACTTAGGAATGGTATCTGCCCAGCACACTTAGGAGTGGTATCTGCCCAGCACACTTAGGAGTGGTATCTACCCAGTACACTTAGGAATGGTATCTACCCAGCACACTTAGGAGTGGTATCTGCCCAGCACACTTAGGAATGGTATCTGCCCAGCACACTTAGGAATGGTATCTGCCCAGCACACTTAGGAATGGTATCTGCCCAGCACACTTAGGAATGGTATCTGCCCAGTACACTTAGGAGTGGTATCTGCCCAGCACACTTAGGAGTGGTATCTGCCCAGCACACTTAGGAGTGGTATCTACCCAGCACACTTAGGAGTGGTATCTGCCCAGCACACTTAGGAGTGGTATCTGCCCAGCACACTTAGGAGTGGTATCTGCCCAGCACACTTAGGAGTGGTACCTGCCCAGTACACTTATAGGAGTGGTATCTGCCCAGCACACTTAGGAGTGGTATCTGCCCAGTACACTTAGGAATGGTATCTGCCCAGTACACTTAGGAGTGGTATCTGCCCAGCACACTTAGGAATGGTATCTGCCCAGCACACTTAGGAGTGGTATCTGTCCAGCACACTTAGGAATGGTATCTGCCCAGCACACTTAGGAGTGGTATCTACCCAGCACACTTAGGAGTGATATCTGCCCAGCACACTTAGGAATGGTATCTGCCCAGCACACTTAGGAGTGATATCTGCCCAGCACACTTAGGAGTGATATCTGCCCAGCACACTTAGGAATGGTATCTGTCCAGCACACTTAGGAGTGGTATCTGTCCAGCACACTTAGGAGTGGTATCTACCCAGCACACTTAGGAATGGTATCTGCCCAGTACACTTAGGAGTGATATCTGCCCAGTACACTTAGGAGTGGTATCTGCCCAGTACACTTAGGAGCAGAGATGCTCACAAGTCATTTTTTGCAAGTCTAAGTCAAGTCTCAAGTCTTTGAGCTCAAGTCCAAGTCAGGTCTCAAGTCTTTGAGGGGCAAGTCCAAGTCAAGTCTCAAGTCTTTGGTCACAAGTCCAAGTCAAGTCTCAAGTCTCTTATGGATGAGCATTCTATCATCTGTTACATGCCATCCGGTCTGCTTAGAACACTGCATAGCTAAAACCAAGGAATTCAAAGCATGTACTGTATTTTCCTCACTCTTTTATCTATTAGCATACATTATCAGTATTGATTGGATGACATCAGTATAGATTTCCTTTATGTTAATGCACCAAAAAAAAATAGATAAAAAATAAAGATTGTTCACAAGTCCCAAAACTCAAGTCCAAGTCAAGTCTCAAGTCTTTGAGGAGGAGTCTCAAGTCAAGTCTGAAGTCACTGTGAGTGAGACTTAAGTGCGACTCAAGTCCAAGTCCTAAGTCCAAGTCCCCATCTCTGCTTAGGAGTGATATCTGCCCAGCACACTTAGGAGTGATATCTGTCCAGCACACTTAGGAGTGGTATCTGTCCAGCACACTTAGGAGTGGTATCTGTCCAGCACACTTAGGAGTGGTATCTGTCCAGCACACTTAGGAGTGGTATCTGTCCAGCACACTTAGGAGTGGTATCTGCCCAGCACACTTAGGAGTGGTATCTGTCCAGCACACTTAGGAGTGGTATCTGTCCAGCACACTTAGGAGTGGTATCTGTCCAGCACACTTAGGAGTGGTATCTGTCCAGCACACTTAGGAGTGATATCTGCCCAGTACACTTAGGAGTGATATCTGCCCAGTACACTTAGGAGTGGTATCTGCCCAGCACACTTAGGAGTGATATCTGCCCAGTACACTTAGGAATGGTAACTACCCAGCACACTTAGGAGTGGTATCTGCCCAGCACACTTAGGAATGGTATCTGCCCAGTACACTTAGGAGTGATATCTGCCCAGTACACTTAGGAGTGGTATCTGCCCAGCACACTTAGGAGTGGTATCTGCCCAGCACACTTAGGAGTGGTATCTACCCAGTACACTTAGGAATGGTATCTACCCAGCACACTTAGGAATGGTATCTACCCAGCACACTTAGGAGTGGTATCTGCCCAGCACACTTAGGAATGGTATCTGCCCAGTACACTTAGGAATGGTATCTACCCAGCACACTTAGGAGTGGTATCTGCCCAGCACACTTAGGAATGGTATCTGCCCAGCACACTTAGGAGTGGTATCTGCCCAGCACACTTAGGAGTGGTATCTACCCAGTACACTTAGGAATGGTATCTACCCAGCACACTTAGGAGTGGTATCTGCCCAGCACACTTAGGAATGGTATCTGCCCAGCACACTTAGGAATGGTATCTGCCCAGCACACTTAGGAATGGTATCTGCCCAGCACACTTAGGAATGGTATCTGCCCAGTACACTTAGGAGTGGTATCTGCCCAGCACACTTAGGAGTGGTATCTGCCCAGCACACTTAGGAGTGGTATCTACCCAGCACACTTAGGAGTGGTATCTGCCCAGCACACTTAGGAGTGGTATCTGCCCAGCACACTTAGGAGTGGTATCTGCCCAGCACACTTAGGAGTGGTATCTGCCCAGCACACTTAGGAGTGGTATCTGCCCAGTACACTTATAGGAGTGGTATCTGCCCAGCACACTTAGGAGTGGTATCTGCCCAGTACACTTAGGAGTGGTATCTGCCCAGCACACTTAGGAGTGGTATCTGCCCAGTACACTTAGGAGTGGTATCTGCCCAGCACACTTAGGAGTGGTATCTACCCAGCACACTTAGGAGTGGTATCTGCCCAGCACACTTAGGAGTGGTATCTGCCCAGCACACTTAGGAGTGGTATCTGCCCAGCACACTTAGGAGTGGTATCTGCCCAGTACACTTATAGGAGTGGTATCTGCCCAGCACACTTAGGAGTGGTATCTGCCCAGTACACTTAGGAGTGGTATCTGCCCAGCACACTTAGGAGTGGTATCTGCCCAGTACACTTAGGAGTGGTATCTGCCCAGCACACTTAGGAGTGGTATCTGCCCAGCACACTTAGGAATGGTATCTGCCCAGTACACTTAGGAATGGTATCTACCCAGTACACTTAGGAATGGTATCTGCGCAGTACACTTAGGAGTGGTATCTACCCAGTACACTTAGGAGTGGTATCTGCCCAGCACACTTAGGAATGGTATATCTGCCCAGTACACTTAGGAGTGGTATCTACCCAGTTCACTTAGGAATGGTATCTACCCAGCACACTTAGGAGTGGTATCTGCCCAGCACACTTAGGAATGGTATCTGCCCAGCACACTTAGGAATGGTATCTACCCAGTACACTTAGGAATGGTATCTGCCCAGTACACTTAGGAGTGGTATCTACCCAGTACACTTAGGAGTGGTATCTGCCCAGCACACTTAGGAATGGTATCTGCCCAGCACACTTAGGAATGGTATCTACCCAGTACACTTAGGAGTGGTATCTGCCCAGCACACTTAGGAGTGGTATCTGCCCAGCACACTTAGGAATGGTATCTGCCCGCACGTCGACACCAACGAGCCATACTCAAATGGATTGGAGCGCCTTCCAGCAGGTGAATCTAATTTCAGATAAGAGGGGAAGAGAAGGAGAGGATCAGCATGAGGGAGAGACAAAAGAGGAAGAGTGGTTGCTTCCATTCTGCACTGAGTGCACTTGGTGGTGGTGTGTGGGAGGGCTGTGCCTCTGAATTGGCGGCGTTATTACTCCAGAGGGAAAAGCTCAGGGCTCCAGGTGCAATATGTCAATGTTTCCTGTTGACCGTCTGACCCCCTACATCCTTTGGATATAATCCTGCAGCCTCTCGCTGTGCTGTGAGGACTTAAGTGTGACACCAACCTTTTCTCCTCCTCCCGCCTGCTCTTAATAGAATTAAATTCTCTCCATCTTCAATTCTTTTGACAAGCCGCCATCGTCTCCTCTGATGTTCCACCTCAGCCTCTCCACATTCAACAAACAGCAGGGTCATGACCTGACTCCGCTTCATTCTGATTGGACGGCATGAATGGTCCCGCTGGGTTTCCCCTTGGCAGCAACCTGCAATGGATCTGGCTTTTGACAAAACAGAGCTGTCTGTGTCTATAACAGCATAACCTGTCTATGTCTATATGTCTATAACAGCATAACCTGTCTATGTCTATATGTCTACAGCAGCATAACCTGTCTATGTCTATATGTCTACAGCAGCATAACCTGTCTATATGTCTACAGCAGCATAACCTGTCTATGTCTATATGTCTACAGCAGCATAACCCGTCTATGTCTATATGTCTATAACAGCATAACCTGTCTATGTCTATATGTCTATAACAGCATAACCTGTCTATGTCTATATGTCTATAACAGCATAACCTGTCTATGTCTATATGTCTACAGCAGCATAACCTGTCTATGTCTATATGTCTACAGCAGCATAACCCGTCTATGTCTATATGTCTATAACAGCATAACCTGTCTATGTCTATATGTCTATAACAGCATAACCTGTCTATGTCTATATGTCTATAACAGCATAACCTGTCTATGTCTATATGTCTATAACAGCATAACCCGTCTATGTCTATATGTCTACAGCAGCATAACCTGTCTATGTCTATATGTCTATAACAGCATAACCTGTCTATGTCTATATGTCTATAACAGCATAACCTGTCTATGTCTATATGTCTATAACAGCATAACCTGTCTATGTCTATATGTCTATAACAGCATAACCTGTCTATGTCTATATGTCTATAACAGCATAACCTGTCTATGTCTATATGTCTATAACAGCATAACCTGTCTATGTCTATATGTCTATAACAGCATAACCTGTCTATGTCTGTATGTCTACAGCAGCATAACCCGTCTATGTCCGTATGTCTATAACAGCATAACCCGTCTATGTCTATATGTCTACAACAGCATAACCTGTCTATGTCCATATGTCTACAACAGCATAACCTGTCTATGTCTATATGTCTATAACAGCATAACCTGTCTATGTCTATATGTCTACAGCAGCATAACCTGTCTATGTCGATAGCAGCCTAACCTCTACCACCAAAGTAAGAAAGGAGCAGCAAAAGATATAGCAATAACAGAACTGTGACACTGAACCCCTCTGTGTTTTCCATAGAGAGAGAGCTTTTATTTTCTTACTGACAGGTGCCCCACGCTCTATTCATGCTATTATTGTATGAATACATCCTGCAGGCACCAGTTAAAACAATGTATAGCTCCTCTGTATTAATACATCCTGCAGGTCCCAGTTAAAACAATGTGTAGCTCCTCTGTATGAATACATCCTGCAGACCCCAGTTAAAACAATGTATAGCTCATCTGTATGAATACATCCTGCAGACACCAGTTAAAACAATGTGTAGTTCCTCTGTATGAATACATCCTGCAGACCCCAGTTAAAACAATGTGTAGCTCCTCTGTATGAATACATCCTGCAGACCCCAGTTAAAACAATGTATAGCTCCTCTGTATGAATACATCCTGCAGACACCAGTTAAAACAATGTATAACTCCTCTGTATGAATACATCCTGCAGACCCCAGTTAAAACAATGTATAACTCCTCTGTATGAATACATCCTGCAGGTCCCAGTTAAAACAATGTGTAGCTCCTCTGTATGAATACATCCTGCAGGTCCCAGTTAAAACAATGTATAACTCCTCTGTATGAATACATCCTGCAGGTCCCAGTTAAAACAATGTATAACTCCTCTGTATGAATACATCCTGCAGGTCCCAGTTAAAACAATGTGTAGCTCCTCTGTATGAATACATCCTGCAGGTCCCAGTTAAAACAATGTGTAGCTCCTCTGTATGAATACATCCTGCAGACACCAGTTAAAACAATGTATAGCTCCTCTGTATGAATACATCCTGCAGGCACCAGTTAAAACAATGTGTAGCTCCTCTGTATGAATACATCCTGCAGGTCCCAGTTAAAACAATGTGTAGCTCCTCTGTATGAATACATCCTGCAGGCACCAGTTAAAACAATGTGTAGCTCCTCTGTATGAATACATCCTGCAGACACCAGTTAAAACAATGTGTAGCTCCTCTGTATGAATACATCCTGCAGGCACCAGTTAAAACAATGTGTAGCTCCTCTGTATGAATACATCCTGCAGGCACCAGTTAAAACAATGTGTAGCTCCTCTGTATGAATACATCCTGCAGGCACCAGTTAAAACAATGTGTAGCTCCTCTGTATGAATACATCCTGCAGGCACCAGTTAAAACAATGTGTAGCTCCTCTGTATGAATACATCCTGCAGGCACCAGTTAAAACAATGTATAGCTCCTCTGTATGAATACATCCTGCAGGCACCAGTTAAAACAATGTATAGCTCCTCTGTATGAATACATCCTGCAGGCACCAGTTAAAACAATGTATAGCTCCTCTGTATGAATACATCCTGCAGGCACCAGTTAAAACAATGTATAGCTCCCCTGTATGAATACATCCTGCAGGCACCAGTTAAAACAATGTGTAGCTCCTCTGTATGAATACATCCTGCAGACCCCAGTTAAAACAATGTATAGCTCCTCTGTATGAATACATACTGCAGGCACCAGTTAAAACAATGTGTAGCTCCTCTGTATGAATACATCCTGTAGGCACCAGTTAAAACAATGTGTAGCTCCTCTGTATGAATACATCCTGCAGGCTACAGTTAAAACAATGTATAGCTCCTCTGTATGAATACATCCTGCAGGTCCCAGTTAAAACAATGTGTAGCTCCCCTGGATAATTCCATCACTTTGTTCAGGACAAAAGTGATTGATGCAAGCTTAAAGTCAATGTTCCGTACACAAAACAGGCCTTATGTGAGCAACTGTTGTTGTAGATCGGACAATTGAGAGTTTAACAACCGTGTCTCTGGTTGACTTAGAGAGCCAGACCAGAAGGAGTTGTTAAATGCACTTAATGAAATACAGCGGCTCGCTGCATGGACGTGCTGGGGTCATGGGTCAGACTGGGCCGACGGGGTTTCCTGTAGGTCGAGTTTGCCTGAGCTAGCTCTCGATTAGTAGCATGTGTGCTTGGTGTAGGCTGTAGACCCTACAGTGTAGACCCTATTGAGAACACCACTCCGTGTTGCACTCTCAAACTGCCAAGAACCTGTGGTGATCCTGGACAACCAGCTGCCCTGCTCTGCTTACATTGCTGTGACAAGCTGCTCCTGTAGCTTCTCTCTCACCTATACGACATCCGCAAAATTTGCCCCTTCCTTAATTGCCTGTGTTCTATTTATTCCGGTTCACACACAAAATGTGCATAAATTATTCATTATTGCTATTACTTTATTTAATTGCCATCATTGAAGGTTCTAATGCAAATCGGCATCACAATTTGGGACGGCACGGTGGCTCAGTGGTTAGCACTGTTGCCTCACAGCAAGAAGGTCCAGGGTTCGAACCCCGGTCCGTCCCAGGTCCTTTCTGTGTGGAGTTTGCATGTTTGTGTGGGTTTTCTCCGGGTGCTCCGGTTTCCTCCCACCATCAAAGACATGTATGTGAGGGTTAATACTCCTGTCAGTGCCCCTGACCAAGGTACTGGCAATCGAACTGGAGTTGGTCCCCGGGGCGTGATTTCTAACCCCACATAGGATAAGCAATAACCACGCCCTGTGGCGCCGGGATTGGCCAGGAGCATTGAAGCTTGGGACTAAAGCACCTGGGGTTTTTCATCTTTTAAAATAAAGATGTTTAAAAAACTATTGCTTGTTACATTTTCAGTGCTGTACCTTTTCTCTGGGTAAGAATTGAGCTTGAAATGAACGATAATGATACATTATATTATATGAGCTATGAACGTGAACACAACACCGTTTATATTATTGCATGTTTTTGTAGATTGTGTACATTGTGTAGATTACAATTATTATGCTTATTATTAGTATTACTATGCTAAGGAAGGTAGGTGACCATAATTCATTTCAATGTCCGCTCTCGAAATCGCTCTCCGTTCTCAAGAGCTATTCAGTTTGTTTATGAAATCGCTGGGCTGCGTGCCCTCCAGTGCAGAGCCTGCTCCAGTGTTGCTCCTGGCCAATCCCAGCGCCACAGGGCGTGGTTATTGCTTATCCTATGTGGGGTTAGAAATCACGCGTCCCCGGGCACTTCACTGTGGCTGCCCACTGCTCCTAGTTCTAGGAAGGTTCCTAGTAGAGGATGGGTCAAATGCAGAGGATGAAATTCCCCATGGGGATAAATTAAAAGGATAACTTAACTTAACTCTCAATATCAGAAAACGGTAAACAACACCAACCACTCTTTCAACCCGCCACAACTTGACAGTGGTTTGTTCTCAGCTAACCAAATCACCGTGAATATCAACCGACATCACGTCAACAAACAGACAAACTCCCTCAGTCCCACAGAAAACACTCACAGCTTTACAACATCTACTTAGAATTGGCCAACTCATTCATGTGTAACTCAACAGCAGTCTCAGTAGACATCGAGCTAAACAGAGCATGTGTTTAATTTCATTAGTAGTAAACACACATGGGCATCCGTCCGGGTATAGTGAAGTGGTAGATCCCCTGCATATCAACACGAGGGCCGCAGGTTCGAGCCCCCGTGTTACCTCCGGCTTGGTCGGGCGTCCATACAGGCACAATTGGCCGTGTCTGCGGGTGTGAAGCCTGAATAAGGGTATGTGTCCTGATCACCGCACTAGTAGCACCCCCTCTGCTCGGTCAGGGTGCCTGGTCGGGTGGGGAAGGGGAAAACTGGGGGGAATAGCGTGATCCTCCCACATGCTATGTCCTGCCGCTGTCAGGTGAAAAGAAGCAGCAGGTGACTGTATCAGAGGAAGGATGTGCTAGTCTAGAACTCTCCCAGATCATCAGAGGCGGTGGGGCAATGACCAGGGCAGCAGGGGGAATTGGCGAAGTATAATTGGGGAAAACAGTTTACAAATCCGCGGGGAAAAAAACTGTAGTAAACAAACAATGCTCATATGCTTATTTGATCTTCTAAAATGCATTGATCCCTCGATCCCCACAAGTCAATCTGAGCAATCATTGAGCATTAGAAGTCATTGAGTTTATTTTGCCCCAAGTCAATGTTTATTTATATAGCACATTTACAAGTGCTGAACAAGTTACACATATCACAATAGACAGATGTAAAACAAGTCAGTAACAAATAGAAATGATAAAAGAAAACAAAGAATCGGGGCTCAGTAGAAAAGTCGAGGTGTCACGCTCAACTCGAATTGAACACTAACGAGAAGAGATAAGCCAGCAGCAGTTCTTATATGGACAGGTAACTCTTCTAAATTACAATTGATCTTCTAAAAGTTTTATACGGCAAAGCTTCAAGACACCAGGGAGTAAATTACATCGTTTCCAACTCAAGGGGAGGCTGCTTAAAGTGAGTAATATAGACTGATGCTCTCTGAAGTGAGCATCTCCTCAATTACAGCTCACATCAATGGGCTCCGAGGAGAGGATTTGACTGCTCTTCTCTCGTCCCTCCAAAGGGACACCACACCACTGTCACAGGCAACTTCTGCACGCAGGCTGGCCCTGAGAGAGGAGATCATAGCTACTGTGGTAGAGGCTATTCATTGGTCTTCTCCATCTGCAAGGAGACATTTCCAAGGGCTATCTATGTAAAGGCATTGCTTATCCATCTAGACTGAAGAAAGCCAATGTTTTCATCTCACAATTAACATTCTGAAGCAGTCGGTGTGTTATTTAAGCAACTCAGAATACTATAATTGAAGTTCTTGGAACAAACAAACCTCTTGTTCTCATACAACACCCATAAATCAAGGTGAATTACAAAAATTGCAATCTCTCTTCTCCCTCCCCAGTCAACTCAGTGTACTAACACACAATTGATATGCAGATTGATTCATGCAGAGACTTGTGATCTATTCATCATCTTTGATTACATTTCCATTTAGAAAGGAACATGAGGATATTTTTTGCATGCCAGCATCCAAGTAGTAGTACCCTCGAACACCTGGTAGCACCAACTGATCTCTGGTTGAATATGCACTTTCTCTTGGGGGGTAAATGTGAAGTTATACATTTTAATTTCTCTCTGTCAACGGACTGAAAGTGCCAAAATGGCTAAACTTGAGATTTCAAAACAGGGTGCCGTCACGGACGGTAGCTATACGTCCATATTTTTATACAGTCTATTATACGGTTATACGGTTTATACAGTCTTATTATATTACACTGTGATCTGATGCCAGCACATTTCAGTTACAACCTGCTCCTTTACATTTGCTCTTAATACCATCTATCACATCACAGCCTTCCTCACCAGGGACGCTGCCCCGACCTCTTCTTCAATCACATTCATTGAGCCATCTCCTGTCTGGACAGCCAGTCCCTCCTCACTGGCCTCTTGAACTCCTTTCAGTCTCAGGCCTCCTCAAGTACGCCGCACCCCGTCTTCAGCCCCCCCCCCAAAGACTCCCATGTGACTCCTCCTACCTGCACTGGCTGCCCCAAAGTCTCCCATGTGACTCCTCCGACCTCCACTGGCTACCCCAACGTCTCTCATGTGACTCCTCCTACCTCCACTGGCTTGCCCCAAAGTCTCTCATGTGACTCCTCCTACCTCCACTGGCTACCCCAAAGTCTCCCATGTGACTCCTCCTACCTCCACTGGCTGCCCCAAAGTCTCCCATGTGACTCCTCCTACCTCCATGTGACTCCTACCTCCACTGGCTGCCCCAACGTCTCCCATGTGACTCCTCCTACCTCCACTGGCTGCCCCAAAGTCTCCCATGTGACTCCTCCTACCTCCACTGGCTGCCCCAAAGTCTCCCATGTGACTCCTCCTACCTCCACTGGCTGCCCCAAAGTCTCCCATGTGACTCCTCCTACCTCCACTGGCTGCCCCAAAGTCTCCCATGTGACTCCTCCTACCTCCATGTGACTCCTCCTACCTCCACTGGCTGCCCCAAAGTCTCCCATGTGACTCCTCCTACCTCCACTGGCTGCCATGGCTGCTTCTGTCTTGGTGCAGGTCCATACCTCCGTGCCATGGAAATACTTGCCTCTTTCTTTCTTTTTATTCTTTCCCTAACACCTCTATCATTCTGTGATTGTGATCACTGCACTCCTTACTGTGATGAGTTGCCTGAAATGTTTTGGATTGTTAAATAATTTAAGTTTATTCTACAGTTGCACCGGCTAAGACCATCATCTAAATGCCTACAATGTAATATGCAAATAACAGGGAGAAGAAAACGGGGCCATATGACTCCTGTGTTAGCTTCACGAGTCACGACATTGGTTGCCACTCTGTTTTAGAATCAGTTTTAAGATGTTATTGATCACTTCCTAAGCACTTCGGGGCTCGGCACGGAGCTACATTTCGGAGCTCCTCCTAACTCTATAGGAGCCAGCCTGAGATCCTCGGGCACTGGCAGGACCCTTTTGGCTGTTCCTCAGTCTAGGTTCTGTTCCTCAGTCTAGGTTCTGCTCTAAAGGTAACCGGGCCTTTGCGATTAAGCCGCCTAGACTCTGGAATGCCCATGCCCTGCCTGAGGAGATAAAGCTAGCAGACACGTGTCATCCTTCAAAACAGATTCTTATCAGATGGCCTTTTATAATCTTCTACTCTCTCATGGCTGAGTTTTATTCTATTTTCCATATTTGGTTGTATTTTATTCTTATTTTTATCGCTTATTTTATTGTACTTCATTTTATGTAATTGCTGTACTTGATATTTTATCTGAATGAAATTGGTGTCTATGGTATTTGTTTTATGTTTGATCTTCATCCTCTTTTACTGCCCGTTTTGATTCGTCTGTGTGAAGCACTGTGACATCGGTTTTGAAAAGTCCTATACAAATAAAGTATTTTCATCATCTTCATTATTATTATTATTTATTATTATTACCTTTATTATATTATTATTATTATTATTATTATTATTATTATTATTATTATTATTATTATAGTGTGTAGTCTGTGCAACAACTGAACTCTTCAACGGTCCATCAAGGATTCAAAATTAATTAAAATAGCATAGAGCAATCCATCAAAGGCTATTAGAGGGTATTTGTGCTGAATCCTCTGAGTACGGTATCATGACATGCAGGTCAGCAGTCTGCTGGGAATTAAATAATTAGGACATATTTTGTCAGAGCAAAATGTCCCCTGTGATTTGAGCACAGAATAGGAACACTGGGTTTCAGGGGAAAATGTGTAATATGGAAAATCTCCACGCCGTCGAACAGCTGACTGGAGCTTTTCCTCTGTGGTGAGGAGCTTGAAGAGAGTGCTGTGGGACAAGCTTGGCACAACGCACAGATCATCCTGAGGGAGAATTAACTGGGACATTTTGTGTTATGAAGCTTCACTGTAACTTAATACGCTTGCGGTTAACATACACATTAATCATAGTCTGAATGAGGCAACCCCCCAATTATTCAAGTGACCGTGTGTAATGAGCCACTGTTCCGTTACTCGTTATGAGAAAACCTATTAACACAGCCAGGTTTTGAATGAGCCCTTTTGAATTATTCGGCCCATGTACTCTTAAAGCTTTTGCACACCAAGTCCGTATTTTCGTCCGAAATTGACGCACGAAAAAAAAAAAGAATACGACCTAATTTGTGTCAATCATCGTTGACACACCGAGTCCAACGATTATGTCCGTCATTTAAGTTTTCGGACGAGGTTCGATTTTCTGCGTTTTTCGCATCAGTCAATACATTTTTGCGAGCTGTGTTTTCAGATGACGGATTAAAAAACACGCATACGAAAACAATCGGACTGTGTGTGCAAAGACCTTTAGGCTTTCATTGATTAGATTATTATTAATTTTTTTAACTGTATATCAAATGTAACCGGAAAGTGAACATATAGAAGCAGTGAACATCCAACAGCATGGCGACTGGCAAGACTTACTTTTGGACTGCCATAAACCTGACCACATGAAGATAAGCTACGTGCAATGCCATGTACAAAATCCTAAACATTGTTTTCCTCATTATCAAAAGTCACCAACACTGCACAAACCCCTACGAATCCAGAGATAGTATTGCCAGAATATTCCAAGTTGGAATATTCTGATATTATCCAAATATGATGATGCTATACATTGTGGATACTCTCCGATCATGAGAGTCACAGATTTCAAGTTCATATTCCAACTAATGGGACCACTTTATACTGCTAGAATATGTTCATGTCATGCCAGACACTATGCAATAAAACCCTCCAATATTCTGAAAATATCCAGTCAGAAATGGATATCTGCAGAAGATTCACTAGTCATGTCCCTTATCAGTATATAGATGACAGTAAGCCTGTTTGAAGTCCTAACACAAGTTATTTCTGCTGTCTGGATATTTGAAAATATGACCAAAGTGATTTTAAATCCTATCTGATGCGGACATAGCAGCCAGGGCCCATGTCAGTATATTGCATAGATATGATCAGTAATCATGTTTGAAGTCCGAACTCGAGGGCTCCTTCAAGTTGAACCTGTGGAAAACTGCCCATGCGTGACACTGCTATTGTAGGCCAGTGATACTCAACAAACTTTTTTTCTTTTTCTTTTTCTTTTTTTTACAGTGCACCTGAACGCAACATGCAAGATACCCACTGAATAAGTGTCCAAATGTTCATGTAATTCTGGCCAATACTCACACTTCTGTTATAGCATTTCAGTCTGGAATATGGAATATCTTTCAATAATCTATGATTTAGCTGCTAAATTGTCAAATACCGCCGTCTGCTCGCTACCCAGGCACTTATGTATGTACTTAACCTAAATAACTTAACCTAACTAACTATCCGGTGTGCACAACATTGTCAGCCTAAACTCCGTCTGACACCCCAAAAACCTACAATCCGCTACAGAAAAATGTATATTGATTGTTTATTAACTGGCCCCTGGCCTTCTATCATTTCACGAAAGTGGCCCTCGGGCAAAGCAAGTTGAGTATCCCTGCTGTAGGCTGTTGAGTTTCTAATATGGATGACTTGACTTGAATATTCTTTTCACAAAGTGCTGACAACACAACATTCATAATACACATTCACACAAACATGCACATACTCGTATGCACACACACACACACACACACACACTAATTTATGCTTCGTCGTGCAAAACTTTTCAAACTGTCTCAACACTTTCTCTGACGTCACATCTGTTGAGAGACAGTCAAAGTGTCAAAGTGATGAAGCATGATAAATACACGTCTACATACACACACACACACACACACATATGTGATTCACAAATATGAGTCCATTCTTGCTCTCTGCAGGATGTTGGCTTCAACATTCACTTCACAAATACATGTTTTTTCCTCACGCACACACACGGAAAACCACAAAAATACACACGCACACGCACACACACACACACACACACACACACACACACACACACACCTACTGTAGTCGGACTTAACAATGTCCCCCGACACACATATAAAGTAAGATTGGAGGGATCTCAAAGAGAAAAGCAGCCTACAAAACATAAATGTGAATTGCATCCTGCTCCCCAAGTAGCCACTCCAACCAATAATAATGTGAACAGCGAGGGACTATAAAACAGAACGAGACTGTTAGAGCTGAACATGATGGAAATAAAGAGAACAGACGTAAGCTATTGTGTGTGTCTGCTTTAAGCTGCCTTTATGCACAGAGTCAGAGGAGAGCTTTCAGCAGCTCTTACTGAAACTCCATAAACCAGCTACCCAGAAGCAGGTTATAAGAACCAGACGTTTTGACCATCATGTATGATCTGACCACATCATGACCACATCATGTATGATCATGACCACATCATGTATGATCTGATCACATCATGTAATATGATCTGATCACATCATGACCACATCATATATGATCTGACCACATCATGTATGATCTGACCACATGTATGATCTGACCACATCATGTATGATCTGACCACATGTATGATCTGACCACATCATGTATGATCTGACCACATGTATGATCTGACCACATCATGTATGATCTGACCACATCATGTATGATCTGACCACATGTATGATCTGACCACATCATGTATGATCTGACCACATCATGTATGATCTGACCACATCATGACCACATCATGTATGATCTGACCACATGTATGATCTGACCACATCATGTATGATCTGACCACATCATGTATGATCTGACCACATCATGTATGATCTGACCACATCATGACCACATCATGTATGATCTGACCACATCATGACCACATCATGTATGATCTGACCACATCATGACCACATCATGTATGATCTGACCACATCATGTATGATCTGACCACATCATGTATGATCTGACCACATCATGTATGATCTGACCACATCATGTATGATCTGACCACATCATGTATGATCTGACCACATGTATGATCTGACCACATGTATGATCTGACCACATCATGTATGATCTGACCACATCATGTATGATCTGACCACATCATGTATGATCTGACCACATCATGTATGATCTGACCACATCATGTATGATCTGGCCACATCATGTATGATCTGATCACATGTATGATCTGGCCACATCATGTATGATCTGATCACATCATGACCACATCATGTATGATCTGATCACATCATGTATGATCTGACCACTTTCCAAGGTGCATTATAAGGATTACACAACGACGGTACCAACCACCAGAACACATCCTTTCAAACTGGCGGTTAACCCAGATGACAAATCCATCCCAGCTTGGAGTTTGATGGTTCTTTGTCTGGGAGCGGTTTGTCTGGTCTGGGAGATACAAGTGACTGCACAGGCCTGATCCGGCTGGCAAAATAACAAATCCCAGGGCTATTAGGAAAAGGGCCCAGCCAAGAGGATCACAACAGTGGGTCATTATTACGCACAACAATTGTCTTGTGGGCGATGGAGGGGCAGTGGAGGAGATGCATAATGTGTGTGAGTGTATGTGTGTATCAGAAGCAGGAAATGTCTAATAGGAACTGTAGCACCAGGGCCTGCCAACATGTATTACAGGCTAACAGAAGAGCAGCAGCAAGCCAAGGAGGAGTAATACATGCTCTGCCCTCAATACAATCCCTGTGTAAGACTCAATGCAGGCCACTGAACAGAGACTCCACTTTATATACATAGATCCTTAAAGGAACACTCCGCCCATTTTCAACCAGCTTTGTATCATTAGAACATCAGTAGTATATCAGAAAACTGTAAACGGTTTTGAAGTCTGTCATTTAATTTGACAGTTATTGAGTGTTAAAGTGTGGACCAGTGACATCACTGGTCCACACTTTAACACACTAACTCAAATGAATAACTCATTAACTCAAATCAACTCTCAATAACTGTCAAACTAGATGAATGATGAATAGTTTGACAGTTATTGAGAGTTGATTTGACTCAATGAGTTATTCATTTGAGTTAGTGTGGACCAGTGATGTCAATGACACTTTAACCCTCAATAACTGTCAAATTAAACGACAGACTTCAAAACCGTTTACAGTTTTCTGATATACTACTGATGTTCTAATGATACAAAGCTGGTTGAAAATGGGCGGAGTGTTCCTTTAATACATCTCTATCTTCAAAGGCTGTAGCTTCGGACAATTTCTTCTTTTTACACTCTCTGTATAGACGCTTTTAATTTGACAACATAAACATTCAAAATTGCCCCTAGCTTACTTCCTGTTGCAATGTTTGCTAATACAATAGTTGCCAGGAAATAAGATAGGGTTCAAACTGTTCCCATAGCAACCCAATTCGGTGAAAATCGTCTATACAAACATGTGGAACAATGAGACTACAAGTTAAGTGTACAAACCACCCACCCCATCCGCCTATTAACTGTTAACAACTCTAATGGAGCTCTCCGTAAAGCAGTTTCCTAGAAAGACAAATGGATTTTAGAGGCCTATCAGGATAGCTGCTGTCATTTGAAAGAGGAGGGGGGGGGGGGGGGTGAATATTATAACGACTATTTCTGCATTATTTTGGAACCCTCTCCCCCGATCTTTACCCTATGTCTCTACTTTCACCTGTCGAATAAATCGAGTGAGTGAGTGACTGACTCCACATTGTTGAATCGTGCATGGACAGTTTTCCTACGCATAGCCTACCTGTGATGCACCAGCACACTATCAGCATGGGCCGATAGGAGACCAGTAGCACAATGTGTGTCAGTCTCCCCAATGACAATCACTGTAACAACACTGCCAGCCAGTGAGAAACACGTCTCCATTGTTGAATTGTTCAGGCCACCCATATAACTATAATTACTTTTACCCTTGAGCTGGCATTTGTTTATTTGGAAATTGGCTAACTGCAGATGAGACCTAAGTAATTGGGTCTTGCAAGCATGCAATTTGGCATAATAGAAGCAACTTGTAACACGATGTCATATATATATATATATATATATATATATATATATATATATATATATATATATATATATATATATTATATATATATATATATAATTCATTATATATTCATTATATAATATATATTATATTATAATCCATTCCATTCCCCAACGCATTGGGTGTTGTTGCCCAAGCCCCTGGAATTATTGCCTTACCTCCCACTGACCTACAGGAACCTACATATATATATATATTAGGGATATATATTAGGGATGGGCATCGAATTTCGAATTTTTGAATAATCGTTGTTATTATCAAGGTCGACTTTTATTATTGAAAGTCGAAATTCGAAAAAAAAATGTAAAAAAAAAAAAAAAAAAAATTGTGAGTGAAATGTTGCATTGTCTCCCCTGATTCTAAGTATAGTCGAATCGAAGGTTTATGGAAAAATGAATGGCGGATGAAATCCCATGAAGAGGCAGAGGGGGTGACTTTGGCACCCCTTTGGCACTCAGACCTGAGCCTACTAAATATTTAACGAACCACTCATGATTGTCAAAACTGTTTTTTATTTTCGAAAATGTCAATGTCATGTAACATGTTCTTTACTTCAGTGGTGCAATGCTTGTTTGAGCTTAAAATCCACAGCAGAAGCTTGTTCTATTAATTAATAAAGCCTTAGACTTAGAATCAGGGGAGACAATTTCACTCATAAAAAAAAAAAATTTTTTAATTTTTTTTACATTTTTATTTTTATTTTCGAATTTCGATTAAAAGTCGACTTTGGCCAGCGAAATTCGAATAGGGTTTTTGCTAGAAATGCCCATCCCTAATATATATATATATATATATATATATATATATATATATATATATATATATATATATATATATATATATATATATATATATATATATGTTTATATATAACACAAACACACACAGGAAACAGCTGACTACTGACAGACTGCCTACCTGTTGTTGTTAATGCGACAACAGGTGATTGGCTCTATATAATTGGAGGAACACCATTTTCAGGCTCGGGGATATAAAGCTTATGCCCAGAGCAGACGGTGTTGCATAAATTGTGCAACATATATATATATGTTACATATATATATATGTAACATATATATATATATATGTTTATATATAACACAAACACACACAGGAAACAGCTGACTACTGACTGACTGCCTACCTGTTGTTGTTAATGCGACAACAGGTGATTGGCTCTATATAATTGGAGGAACACCATTTTCAGGCTCAGGGATAAAGCTTATGCCCAGAGCAGACGGTGTTGCATAAATTGTGGCATAGAATGGATTGATTCTATTATATATTCAGAGCACACCAGTCCATTCCATTCCCCGTGCCACAGCTTCTGCCACAGCAGCTGTTTTCCAGCGCATTGGGTGTTGCCCAAGCCCCTGGAATTATTGCTTTACCTCTCACTGACCTACAGGAACCTACATGAAGGGGACAGACAATGTTCCCCACAGGCTGCGTTCACCATCCAGCTCAACTCAACTACACTTTTTTTTTTTTTTTTACATTCTTTAATGAGAATGGTGAATATCTGTACATTACAGTATTATTACAAATACGGTTACAGTATTATGTCAGACACCATCTCTTTTCTATAACGAACAAAAGACAAACATCAACACCATGTGACGGATAGGGGGACAAAAACAAAACAACAATAACAAAAACGACAACTGAAAAACACAAAAAACGTCAGTGTACGATATATGGATTGATCCATACAACAATACTAGTAATAACAGTAATAATAACAGAGAAAATAAGAATAAAGAAAATATTGTTACATAAAGCCCCCAGCCCTCACCCCACCCACCCCAAAAAACGCGGATCCAACAATATGACAGAGAAACTTAAAAAATAATAAAGTAGTGTTCAACATTATTTCGTGTTTTTTTTCCAGGTGCAGAATGAGAGGTTGCCAGATGGAGTCAAATAGATCTACTTGATCCTTTCTGATATATCTAATCCTCTCCACTTCAAACTCAACTAAACGTAACTTAACTTGTATTTTTGTACTTTTATATGCCAGCATTACCACCTTTGTCATCATCACCCTACAGTGACGAAAATTGAATGCGTGGGAGTTCCAAACAGCTTATTTCTGAACCAGTCTACCAAAAATTAACAGGGATATCATCCCTGACAGTTTAAGCATGTACACACACACACACACACACACACACACACACACATGTGCACACACTGAGTATGTGGTATGCACACACGCACATACTCTATGCACACACACACACACACACACACACACACAAACACACACACACGTGCACACACTGAGTACACACGCTATGCACACCCACACAGAGTAACATCGCATATTCTCACATCGCATCTAGTTTGGTTGATTATTTGGACTTGCCTGTAAAGGACATTTTTCTTTTGTGAGTGGTTTTCCTTGTACCTCCAACACACTGGAATATATCTGATGATGTCACCTCTCTGTGTTTGCATTGTCGCTCTGATGATTGCTTTGATTATGTGTTGGCGTTCTGTTTGCTCGCCGGTTCAGATTGATGCTATGTGGGTTCACGGCACAGTGTAAAAAAACCTAAGCGTTTAAAATTGTCAGACTAAACTCTGGCTGTCACCCCCAAAACCTACAATATTCGCTGTGTGGGGAGAGAGAAAAACAAATAGTTTGTTTTTTTAACTGGCCCCTGGCCTCCTGTCATTTTTGCAAACAGCCACTATTTCCAGGAAGGATGCCCAGAACTGATCCCAAATGTTGGGAGGAAGTAACACCCACGTCGATAAGAGCAGAACTGGGCATTGTTACTTTGTATCCTTCATGTGAAACTAAACCTCGTGCTAAAATCTGCCATTTCTTTACACTTGTATCGTTTTATATGTTTCAACGTGTTCATTAATTATGCTTTGTCCCTCCCAAATAAACAAATACAGTAAAGTAAAGTATGTGTGTACACTGTGTGTGTGTACACTGTGTGTGTGTGTGTGTGTGTGTGTGTGTGTGTACACTGTGTGTGTGTGTGTACACTGCAGCAGTAAGTAGCAAACTGCAAGCGTGATCCATCACATTTAGCCAGGCATATACAACAACACACTGGAGCCTATTTGTATGATGATAAATCTATTATGACTTACTTTGCCACACAGGGGCTGGATGGAGTCTGCTGGCTTAGAACGTCTCACATGAAGCCAGGATCTCCAAGTCACAACCAGACGTGCACATTTCATCACAGCATCTTCCTTCAGTGGGACAATCATATCTCTTTCTTCCCTGTCGTGTTTTTGGTTGGCTTTAAAAGACGGACAAAACAGAGCCTTGATGGCAAAATTAAATCTGTATTTGCATTTATTCTGCAGTGAAAATGAAGCTATTTCAGGCAACTGAAGCGGAGCTGAAGCTCTGGATCAGCTGATGTGTTCTGGCATGATGGACTGAGCTATCACAAACTGTACGCTCTATTTCAACTCACCAGCTCATTCTCTGCTGCTGCCTGGGTCTCTCTCACCCCACCTCCACCCAGCAGCACCCCACCTCCACCCACTGTCACCCCACCTCCACCCCGCACCCAGCACCCCACCTCCACCCCGCACCCAGCACTCCACCTCCACCCAGCACCCCACCTCCACCCCGCACCCAGCACCCCACCTCCACCCAGCACCCCACCTCCACCCCGCACCCAGCACCCCACCTCCACCCAGCACCCCACCACCCAGCACCCCACCTCCACCCAGCACCCCACCTCCACCCAGCACCCCACCTCCACCACCCAGCACCCCACCTCCACCCACTGTCACCCCACCTCCACCCCGCACCCAGCACCCCACCTCCACCCAGCACCCCACCTCCACCCAGCACCCACTCTCACCCCACCTCCACCCAGCACCCCACCTCCACCCAGCACCCAGAACCCACTGTCACCCCACCTCCACCCAGCACCCACTCTCTCTCACCCCACCTCCACCCAGCACCCAGAACCCACTCTCACCCCACCTCCACCCAGCACCCACTTGCTGGGCGCTGTTTCTACACAGTTCCCTATGGGGGGGGTTGCATTTGATCTCTCACTCTCACTTATGGCTGGCTTTAAATGATACTTCACAGTGTATATAATATACACTAAATTATACTTCACAGTGTATATAATATATACACTAAATTATACTTCACAGTGTATATAAATTATACTTCACAGTGTATATAATATAAATTATACTTCACAGTGTATATAATATATACACTAAATTGAAAGCTAAACTGAAATAAAAATGGAAATCCGTTTAAAAACAAATGAACAACCTGAAACTATAACCCTGGTTCTCTTGGGTTTCATTCTCACCCAGCTGTTACTGCTATAACTGTTTTGTCTTTGTGTTGCAATAGAATTCTCTTTGTACTCTGCAGGCCTTTCAACTCTCATCTCCAGTGTTGCCTTCAGCTTTTTGATCTCCTCTGCTATTAGGCCAGATATGTTGTTCCAATAACATCTACTTCCTTTTTTAACCAGTGCTTTCATCTCTCCGTTCCCAACAGGGGGCAATGTCAGAGGGTATATTATTTGTGAATAGTGAATGTTAGTTTGTTGATTAATAAAAAAAAGTATATAACACTGTTAGAGAGTGGATCCTACAGAACCCGTAGGGGACAGGGGGTAGGAAAAAAAGAAGTATGAAAGAAAAAAGTATGGGGAGAAAAATAGATGACAAAAAATATTGACAAAAAAATAATTTATGTTCTCAATATTACTTTTGACATTACATTACACATTACCTCATTTAGCAAACCCTTTTGTCCAAAGCATCTTACAATAAGTGCATCTTGTCAAAGCAACTGTAGGCTACCTCACAGTTTTCATCAGTTAATACTTTAATATGAATAAGTATCATTTGCAGAAGCAGAGTTTTTTTTAAATAATATATTAAAAAGTGGAAGGGGAAGCAGATTGTTACATGAGAGGTTAATGAAGTGGGCCAGGTGTAACCTGAAGAGATGAGTCTTTCATCTCCAAAAAAGGAGGGGCAGGGTGACCTGACCCAGTGATTGTAGATAGATACAGAGGGGTAGTTTGAAGACAATTGTTTTGTTGAACACCAGACAGGCTGTAGCATGTAGCGTACTGAATGTGCTGTGAAGGTTGGATGGCAGAGGGTCGCCCTACCAGAAGAGATCAGTTAGTAGTCCAGGCAGGAGATGACAACTGCCTGCGCCAGGAGTTGTGCCGTTAAAAGTCAATTTTTAACCCGTAGTGAGTCAACTGTTCTGTTTTTTATTTACCCAGTAATGAATTACTGCTTTATTTTGAAGGTAAAAACGCCTAGCTTCCTGTATTCTGTCTATTTCTAGTGGGATTGATGCAGCTTTCGGACTAAACTTCACATTAATTATCCACATCATAGAGTGACACAGAAGTCAGTAATGGTGATAAACTGCTGCAGATTGGTTACGGAATATAAACCCAAAGGACACTCACTCACTCACTCACTCACTCACTCACTCACTCACTCTCACTCTCACTCACTCACTCACTCACTCACTCACTCTCACTCACTCACTCTCACTCACTCACTCTCACTCACTCACTCACTCTCACTCACTCACTCTCACTCACTCTCACTCACTCACTCTCACTCACTCTCACTCACTCACTCTCACTCACTCACTCACTCACTCTCACTCACTCACTCTCACTCACTCACTCACTCTCACTCACTCACTCTCACTCACTCACTCACTCTCACTCACTCTCACTCACTCTCACTCACTCTCACTCACTCTCACTCACTCTCACTCACTCACTCTCACTCACTCTCACTCACTCTCACTCACTCACTCTCACTCACTCTCACTCACTCTCACTCACTCACTCTCACTCACTCTCACTCACTCACTCTCACTCACTCACTCTCACTCACTCACTCTCACTCACTCTCACTCACTCTCACTCACTCACTCTCACTCACTCACTCTCACTCACTCTCACTCACTCACTCACTCACTCTCACTCACTCTCACTCACTCTCACTCACTCTCACTCACTCACTCACTCATGGATGTTTAGTGGGGGGGAGGGGCCATAGGGATAGGAAGGCGGTAGAGATTCGAGGGGTGTGTAGGATTTGTGGCTGGGGGGATGTTGGGGGGGGAGGGGCCATATTTTTAAACTGATTGCAATTGCATTGTGAGATATGTAGATATATTTGACACTCATACGTACAGTTGGAAGATGAACTATTCATCCACGACAACCAACTGGTTGAACTGTTCTGTCAATTTGCACACGAGTCTGTGTAATAGTAGAGCAGAAGAATACATTGACTACAAAGACGTGTGCCTCTCAAAAGACATAGAGAGTGATCAGAGAAGAGGGCAGACGGGTGACGCAGTGCGCTGCCAGCACAGCCATGCAGGCCGGGGAAGGGGATAAAGTCTGCTGTAGTAGTCTTCATTGCCTGAGGGGGAAACAGCTTATAGGAGCAGCTCCTTCCTTCCAAGAGCAAAGTACAGAGACAGTACATCACTCACGATAATAATATGACAGACATGTCGGCTACTGTTCACACTCAACCAGGAAGTGACAGAATGTCACAGATCAAGTGTGTGACAAGAGACGTGTCCACTGATCCAATGTATAACTCCGGATTAAGCGCTCAGATGACAGACAGTGTGTGTGCGTGTGTGTGTGTGGGGAGGGGGCATGCACGTATAGATAGGCAAAGTGACCGCCTACTTCCTGCTTCAGCACTGTACCAGAGATTTTCATCCGCCATTTATTTTCCCATCGACATTTCGTAAAATGCGTATAAAAATAGTTTTACTGGTTCAAACCAAACGTTCGGCTAACGCTATAATCGGGAGAGACCATAGAACATTTCACTCGGACCAAAACTTAAAAAAACAACATCGAAAAAAGATTTTCTTCAAACCCACAGTTTTTTACGTTTTGGCCCGAGTGAAATGTTCTATGGTCTCTCTATAGCGTTAGCTGAACGTTTGGTTTGAACGAGTAAAACTCTTTTATAAGCATTTTACGAAATGTGGATGGGAAAATAAATGGCGGATGAAAATCTCCGATACAGTGCTGAAGCAGGAAGTGACGTAACACTTTGCCTCTACTGTATCTGCATGTGGCTCTAGTGTATCGTGCTCCTCAGACCATCACGCCCTATTATGACATCACCACAGAACCTTGAGCTATCTACAGACCATAATGCATTTTCCTCTCCTCTCCATGAGTTGTGTGCACAGCAGCATGTAGCTGTTATTGTATCTCTAAGCCGTTCCTCCCCGTGGGCGCTGAAGCCTGCAAGATGCCTGCTGCTGCCAGAAGCACCTGCCCGTCATGTGATGCATTATTATGAATGCATTATTCACAGAGCAGCTGTTTCCACGCTCGTTAGAGACGGAG
This sequence comes from Poromitra crassiceps, assembly GCF_964638095.1. Classification (NCBI taxonomy): domain Eukaryota; kingdom Metazoa; phylum Chordata; class Actinopteri; order Beryciformes; family Melamphaidae; genus Poromitra; species Poromitra crassiceps. The sequence continues at coordinate 8,790,765 of NC_139638.1, read as the reverse complement.
CCTACAGAGACACATGATGCAAGGCTACATGTGATGTCACTCTTCTTCTAGGCTTTCAGTGGGGATGGCTGGAACGCTACATGTGATGTCACTCTTCTTCTAGGCTTTCAGTGGGGATGGCTGGAACGCTACATGTGATGTCACTCTTCTTCTAGGCTTTCAGTGGGGATGGCTGGAATGCTACATGTGATGTCACTCTTCTTCTAGGCCTTCAGTGGGGATGGCTGGAACGCTACATGTGATGTCACTCTTCTTCTAGGCTTTCAGTGGGGATGGCTGGAACGCTACATGTGATGTCACTCTTCTTCTAGGCTTTCAGTGGGGATGGCTGGAACGCTACATGTGATGTCACTCTTCTTCTAGGCTTTCAGTGGGGATGGCTGGAACGCTACATGTGATGTCACTCTTCTTCTAGGCTTTCAGTGTGGATGGCTGGAACGCTACATGTGATGTCACTCTTCTTCTAGGCTTTCAGTGGGGATGGCTGGAACGCTACATGTGATGTCACTCTTCTTCTAGGCTTTCAGTGGGGATGGCTGGAACGCTACATGTGATTTCACTCTTCTTCTAGGCTTTCGGTGGGGATGGCTGGAACGCTACATGTGATGTCACTCTTCTTCTAGGCTTTCGGTGGGGATGGCTGGAACGCTACATGTGATGTCACTCTTCTTCTAGGCCTTCAGTGGGGATGGCTGGAACGCTACATGTGATGTCACTCTTCTTCTAGGCTTTCAGTGGGGATGGCTGGAACGCTACATGTGATGTCACTCTTCTTCTAGGCTTTCAGTGGGGATGGCTGGAACGCTACATGTGATGTCACTCTTCTTCTAGGCTTTCAGTGGGGATGGCTGGAACGCTACATGTGATGTCACTCTTCTTCTAGGCTTTCAGTGGGGATGGCTGGAATATGCTACATGTGAGGTCACTCTTCTTCTAGGCTTTCAGTGGGGATGGCTGGAATGCTACATGTGAGGTCACTCTTCTTCTAGGCTTTCAGTGGGGATGGTTGGAACGCTACATGTGATTTCACTCTTCTTCTAGGCTTTCAGTGGGGATGGCTGGAACGCTACATGTGATGTCACTCTTCTTCTAGGCTTTCAGTGGGGATGGCTGGAACGCTACATGTGATGTCACTCTTCTTCTAGGCTTTCAGTGGGGATGGCTGACATGCTACATGTGATGTCACTCTTCTTCTAGGCTTTCAGTGGGGATGGCTGGAACGCTACATGTGATGTCACTCTTCTTCTAGGCTTTCAGTGGGGATGGCTGGAATGCTACATGTGATGTCACTCTTCTTCTAGGCTTTCAGTGGGGATGGCTGGAATGCTACATGTGAGGTCAAATACAGAGTGATGTTTGCAGCATCCTGGGCTAGTTGGGCCATTTGAACACAGCATTAGTGTAGAAGAACAGCCAGATAGTCTGTGTGATCAGAGGAGTGGAAGAAGCCTCAGGATCCATGGCTGTTAACATCAGAATGGACGAGCAGGGAGAGCACTTCAGGGGAAGCCACTAGTTCAGCTGTAGAGGGAAACGAGCGTTATAGGTGGCTCAGCAAATAATATCAATTATATTAAGGGCCTCAGAATCCATCAAGGAAAGTAGAGATGCTTTAAAGAGGGTGTGTGGGGAGCCATATTGACATGCACTTTAGAAAAACTCACTCAACTGAAGTCCAACGGGAGGTAAGTTACAGGGAACAACAAAGCAAAGTTTTGGAGGAGAGCAGGGTCCTCAGCTAGCAGCACTCAGATGCAGGGTGGTGAGGGCAGTGAGCTCTAGGTCAGTCAATACAGGAGGAGAACATTGGGTCAAAAGCATGAGTGACTGGCTGCTGAGAGGAGTGTTCAGACCAGATAAGGGTGTTCGAGAAGGTTAGGAGAAGCTGGAGAAAATTGGGGATATTATTGATGATTAGGGTGGTAGAGAGGGGTTTGGAGTTTTCACTTTAGACCCGGTGACAGGCAGCACGGAATGGATAGAGACTCGCCGGAGGAAGCGGGCAGCTTAGGAAACAGTGGAGAGAGGCCACAACAAGAAAGAGGGTGTCTCTAGAGATGTTGTCCAATATGAATACCATATGTAGCAAAACACACATAATGTGTCTGACACTCATATTTATTTCCATATATGTTTTGTTTGTTTGTTTGTTTGTTTGTTGTTTTTTCAGTAAGACTCAAATGTTGCAATGCCTACAGTCATGCAGAAAACCTAGTGAAACTGAAAATAGCCCAGCTGGCTTGTCTGATTGAATGCAGAAGCGAAGGAGATGTGTTTTGTTTGTGTTTCACGGTCAATAGAAAGAGAAAGAGAGTTGTTGCCTTGTTCGTATACGCTTTGTGTTTGCTCTGGAAAAATCACATTGTTTTGATTACAAATGTTAACATTAGTCAGAGACTAATTCAAAGACCAAACTGTCACATTATCAGATCAAACCCAAAATGCTCCAGGTTTCATTGAATGCAGCATAAATCCCCGATGACGACATCATCATCATCATCCTCATCATCATCAAGAAAACCAATACATGAGCGATGTAATGCGTGCACGAGATTAGTCAACTGCTTTTCTCTCCTTCTAATTAAGCCAAAGTGGTTACGCATAAATCATATGATTTCTCTTTTTGGAATATCATGTTTAGAACACCTGCTATTTCTGGGCCTGTTTTTGCAGAGAATCTCAAAGTAGGTTATCAGATCTGTTTTTATATCTACTTCTTGGTGTTTTTCCTTATTCTATAGCAAACAAAAAACTGAGCGTAGCCTACTTCTTCAGGAATGTTGCACCTTTTTGACTTTATTTTTACCCTGTTCTACTTTGTCACCACATCGACTGTTACAAATAGACAAATGCGTTGAGTAGCTTTTGTGCAGTGAATCTGCCAGTTGAATGATACATGTCCCCATGAAATCACTAGCACCCTTTGGGCTATGCACTGAAGGCACTGTACTAAAATAGTATATCTTATATTATAATATATTATATATTATAATATTGTGCCTTTCCTTCTTCCTGCCTGGCCGCGAAGTAAATTATTCACACTTCAATTAAGCATTTCATTATCAATTCAACAAAATGCTGATTTTCTGGGGGCATCCTGGTGGCTCAGTAATCTACAGCACATCGTCATCCCCCACACCCCCTTTTCCTAATGTTTCCTGTCAGATAAGGCAAAGTGACCACCCCAATATCTATCTATCTATCTATCTATCTATCTATCTATCTATCTATCTATCTATATCTATCTATCTATCTATCTATCTATCTATCTATCTATCTATCTATCTATCTGTCTATATCTCTCCCTCTCTCTCTCTCTCTCTCTCTCTATATATATATATATATAGATAGATAGATAGATAGATAGATAGATAGATAGATAGATAGATAGATAGATACACATATATAGGCCTATATATATATAGTAGTGTCATAGGTGAAGTGTCTATGACATTAGCTTAGCTGTGACGTACGTATTGTGCATGCTGGCTCGTTAGCATGGCACTGGAATATCTCAATGGAATGGAACCATCATTAATGTTATTAGTCACACATGTGTTGACCAAATGGCTGCTGTGAAACAGGTCTATCGTGCCGTGGAGGGGCAGGGTGTAGTGGTTTTCATACCAACCAATCAGTGCACCAGCTGATTTCACTGATTAGTTCCTCCTCGGTGGTTCAAGGTGAAATCAGCCGTGTCTTTTTGTTTGGAATGAAAACGACCCGCATCCACTACACACTCTCTGCCTTCATGCCACATGGCTGCTCAGTCCAGGCATAAGAGGAGCAGTTAGCAGCACAGACCAGCACTAGACTAGGGCAGCAGAACAGCACAGTCAGCGTCAGAACCAGAACCAGAACCAGCAGAAGTCAGTTCAGGCCAGACCTGTCTCAGCCTGGCAGCAGCACATTATGTACTCTTAATGGATTTGTGATTTTCAACCATTATGTGACCTGGCTGTGCAGTTGATGGCATAAGGTCGTTAATAATTGAGATCTTTAAAATTGACTGTCCAGTGTCTACAGTTTTGGGGGGGTTGGTGAGGTTCATCTGTTGTGTTGAATAATTCAGAGTGAGAATAAGGAAATGTATTTGGATTAATAAAGACATTTCTTGGCCCGGCGACAGCAGGGGCTCACAGGACCGCAGTGTCGATCAGTCGCTCACTCTGTTCACCACTTTGGCTCATGTGGGGGAAACTGTGCTGCAGGAAGTTAGATTGCAGACTCTCAATCAGAATATGTGTTGGATTCCCAACAGGAACTCTTCCACAAAATGCTCTATACATTGAATATGCTATAGGGATGCCCATACTGTGCGCATTTCTGTACGAAGACTGATACAACTGCACCTGATGTCTGTGTACGGCATGCAACACAAGCAGAAACAGGCTCATATAGCTAATCATGCAACACAAGCAGAAATAGGCTCATATAGCTAATCATGCAACACAAGCAGAAACAGGCTCATATAGCTAATCATGCATCACAAGCAGAAACAGGCTCATATAGCTAATCATGCAACACAAGCAGAAACAGGCTCATATAGCTAATCATGCAACACAAGCAGAAACAGGCTCATATAGCTAATCATGCATTGCAGAGAAGCTTAGCTGTTCACCCATAGCGTGGAAAAAGCTCTGCCTCGAACGCTTTGTGAGGAGAAATAAAGAAATCGGATAATTAGCTGTGAGGAGAAATAAAGAAATCGGATAATTAGCTGCAGCGACACCGCCGCTCGCTTGCCCACTCACTGCGCTAGCTTGTGGTTAGCCGTTAGCCTGCACACTGCAGCTAGTCTCACTTAGCCAGACCCTGATAGCCAGACCTATCTCCATACTTTGTTTTACACTAGGCCTACAGTTAACACACACGAGTAATGTTAACCTTACCCAAATGGCGAAATCCTTGCTCATAAGCACAACTGCTAACAACATTTTCTGTCCAACTTACATGTTAGCTCTTCTAGGCAACAATAATGTTGTGGAACAAGCAAGGCTTACCAGATCTTTGCTATACATGTCCCGTATAACATACTGTATGTAATCCATACTGCCTTTCGCTGTTACAGTAACATAAATTCACTGATTACAACATCCCATTTCCCCACCGGCCACATTGGGAGATCATGATGTGTTCAAATGTATAACTTGTAAAATATAAATGAACGAAATAAAAGGGCCCCATAATATTGAACATTTCTCTTTTAATTAAATGCTTAAAGGCATATTCGGTTCATCAATAATAAGAATATCCAATTATTCACGCCTGAAAGTCTCACATCCATCAAAGTTGCACCGGTGCTTTAGATGAGTGGTAAACAACATAGCTAGCTCTGTGGCTGATGAGTTATAAATAACATAGCTAGCTCTGTGGCTGATGAGTTGTAAACAACATAGCTAGCTCTGTGGCTGATGAGTTGTAAACAACATAGCTAGCTCTGTGGCTGATGAGTGGTAAATAACATAGCTAGCTCTGTGGCTGATGAGTGGTAAATAACATAGCTAGCTCTGTGGCTGATGAGTTGTAAATAACATAGCTCTGTGGCTGATGAGTTGTAAACAACATAGCTAGCTCTGTGGCTGATGAGTTGTAAATAACATAGCTAGCTCTGTGGCTGATGAGTGGTAAACAACATAGTTAGCTCTGTGGCTGATGAGTTATAAATAACATAGCTAGCTCTGTGGCTGATGAGTGGTAAACAACATAGCTAGCTCTGTGGCTGATGAGTGGTAAACAACATAGCTAGCTCTGTGGCTGATGAGTGGTAAACAACATAGCTAGCTCTGTGGCTGATGAGTGGTAAACAACATAGCTAGCTCTGTGGCTGATGAGTGGTAAACAACATAGCTAGCTCTGTGGCTGATGAGTTGTAAATAACATAGCTAGCTCTGTGGCTGATGAGTTGTAAACAACATAGTTAGCTCTGTGGCTGATGAGTTGTAAATAACATAGCTAGCTCTGTGGCTGCGACTGTCCATTTTAGCTGACAGCATGTGCTGCTACGCTGTCAGTGCTGCCAGTGCCCTTATCTTTTTGTTATAGATGTTCCCATCCCAAACGATGGCTGCACTGCCTCCTCAATATAATACTCTCTCTGTATATATATATTATATAATATAATATATATATATATATATATATATATATATATATATATATATATATATATATATAATATATAATAATATATAATATAATACTCTCTCTGATTGCACCCCAGGAATCCTCGGTGTCTTCTCGGGACACGAGTTAGCAGATGACTAATCGAGGGAAAAGCCCCCCCCCCCCCCCCCCTCCCCTCCCCTCCCTCCTCCCCTCGTCTCTGGCCCCGCCCCCCTCCCCCGTCTCTGGCCCCGCCCTGCCACTCTCTCTGATGGAGCTGCTAATTAAGCAGTGCTATGAGAGGGTCACCCAGTCCGTCCACGGGAACTCATCCATCTCTTTTATTGCCCCTCATTTTCCTTTCCACTGCCATCCCAGCAGAACCGGCCCAAATGCTGCGTTCACAGCGCCTTGTTCTGCGCAGCTGCACACGCACGGGCCATTAAACAAATACATTGTGGGAGACTGGATGTAGATCATGGAAGGACGGACGAAAGGGGAACGGACAGTTAGCCACGATAGCTAGCAGCAAAGGAGGGAGAGGGAGAAGGAGACAGGGAAGGGAACAATTGTGGAATAGTAGAGAGACCTGAGGAGGAGAGAGAGAGACAGAGAGAGAGAGAGAGAGAGAGAGAGAGAGAGAGAAAAGAGAGAGAGAGAGAGAGAGAGAGCGTTTGGGATGTGGGGGGGGTAATGACTCCTGTCTCTTGTATTGCTCACTAAAGGCCGGAGAAGTGTCTGAAGGTTAATGCACGTCAGACACCGGGGCAGCTTAGGCAATTTCATGGAGCCGAAGAAGACGATGATAATCCAGTTAAATTGAAAAATGGGGATGTCTATAATGGCTCCTCGCTCATCCTCTAATTAATCCTTTCTTACATGCGACGTGCAGCCTGATCGTTGATGGGATTAGGATTGACTGGGGAAGAGACTTTGCTCAGGACTGCCCTGCTCAAATGCCCCCTGCTGCCACTTAGTACATGTTGACTATTTATTGTGCACGTTGCGATTGGGACCAGATGGGCGTGGCTTTATAGAGCAGGTTTGATTGGGCGTGGCTTTATAGAGCCGGTTTGATTGGCCGTGGCTTTGTAGAGCCGGTTTGATTGGGCGTGGCTTTATAGAGCCGGTTTGATTGGGCGTGGCTTTATAGAGCAGGTTTGATTGGGCGTGGCTTTATAGAGCCGGTTTGATTGGGCGTGGCTTTATAGAGCAGGTTTGATTGGGCGTGGCTTTATAGAGCAGGTTTGATTGGGCGTGGCTCTATAGAGCCGGTTTTAAACGGAGCTTCACTGATGCCTGTGTGAATAAATCTCTACCTTGTGCAGGTCCTCTAGTGCAGTGGTTCCCAACCGTAGGTGGTACTTGCGCCCCCTGCTGGTGGTACTTGGAAGGCTCTGTGGGAAAAAAAAAAAAAAAAAAAAGGGGGGGCGGGGTTTGTTTGTTTTTTTAAGTTTTTGTGCAAAATCCATGGTGGTCATTAGTAGTAGTTTTCAAACATGTGAAAGTGAAATAATAATAATAATTATTAATATTATTGGCAGTGTTTCTCAAGGTAGGTGGTACTTGCGCCCCCCCCTGCTGGTGGTACTTGATCCCTGGAATCCCAATGTTTAAATTATGAAATGAACCCAACTATAAAATCAATTGTAAAACATGTTTATCTATCAAAATAATACTACGAATGAAAATAAACTTGTGATCATTGAAATTGAGGTTTATTTTGTTGTCTTGAGATTTAGAAACAAATATTTGTTTCTGACGGACACCTGTTGCGCATGCACAATTACCCGCCCGCCCCGCATGGTTACACAAGTGGTGAACAAAGACGAGGAGGGATGCTAAAGTGGATCAAAACGGGAGGGAATCGTAAAAGAGCTGTAGTAGAGGAGAGCAGCAACGATGAAGCACAAGGAGGTGAAGACAGCAGTCAACCCAGCACAAGTGCAGCTGCTGCAGGTTGCACATAGGCTGCAGGTTGGAATAAATTTGCCTCCTGCGTGAACTGTGCATAGCTGAATAGACTGTATTTTAACGTCGGTCATATGGTGGTACTTGGAGAGCCAACTACTTTCTCAGGTGGTACTTGGTGTAAAAAGGTTGGGAACCACTGGATACTATAGTGTTTAATGGAACGATATAATGGAGTGTCACCGGGACAGACAGAGCACAGCTACTGAGGTTTTACCTTGTGTGTAAACAAGCATCTCTCTCTCTCTCTCTCTCTGTGTGTGTGTGTGTGTGTGTGTGTGTGTGTGTGTGTGTGTGTGTGTGTGTGTGTGTGTGTGTGTGTGTGTGTGTGTGTGCGCACGCGCGTGCGCGTGATGTCAGAAAAGATACGTGACATGCCTTTCTTAAGTTAAATGTGTGTCTTCAAGGAATAGGAATCAGCTCCCCAAAACACTTTAATACTCTTAAAAAGCAGCTATCGCTTTTGTACCTTGCAATATTGGGCCGATTGTATTGTTTGCTGGTGTATTTTCCTTCATCCAGCCCGAAATAGACAGAGTGACATCACATCAGGGTATTTCCAGCAGAGTTTAATGGCAGAGAATGTCAGTGGTAAATGTCAGGTCTTGGTGTCAGACTTTGAGAATCAGACTCTAAGGGCTTCTTTTTAGACTCACCATTTTGCACCGACTTTCAAAGATTGTCCACAGGAGATGTTCATCATAAAAAGATTGTCCACAGTAGATTCACCATGAAAAGGAACAGATCCAAATATCTCCACTGACAGTAGTCTTAATACTAGGGCTGCCCTCGACCAAAGATGATCCTGGTCGACCAGAAATCGACCACAGCTCGGACCAATCGATTGGTCGAAACGGGATCTAAAAAATAATAATAAAAAATTGCAGTGTACTTTTTTGTTTAAAGTTTTTGCAGTGTACTTTTTTTTCTTATTTTGTGCAGTGTACCGACTACTGAGCGAGCGCACTATCTCTGATAGCTGATCATTATAAATAAAAGCTATTTGCACCATATACACATATTATCATCATCACTGTCCGGTGGAAACCTCGTATCTCCAAAAAAAGCGTTTTTACAAGGAAGAACATTCAAGTAATAAACCAGTAATATAACATCTTTCGCTGGGCCAAAGTGGCTGAAACTTTCACAGGTTTTGGGTACCCACTTACCGTAATCCATTTATGACAAGAAAACAAGAAAGTGGCAGAATTTGGAGATAGGAGGTTTGTGCCGGACAGCTCTGAAAAGCTTAGACTACAGTGTAGCTATACGATACTTTGATATTCAGTAAGTCCCCTCAAATGGCAGAACGTCAATCATCACAATCCTCTTAACAGCTCAGCTTACACCGTTTGTGTTTGTCATTTGTGTTTGTGTCATTTGTGTTTGTCATTTGTGTTTGTGTCATTTGTGTTTCTGTTCTGTCCATTGGTGTCAGAAGGCTCGGATCAGATATGCAGCCATTAACGTCCCCAGCAGCAGCAGCCTGCTGCGCTGGTCACGTCTGCAGCACATTGACAAATGTGAAGCAGAGCTGGATCAGAGCCACTGTGTCTGTGGACACTGGAGATAAGCATGGCTTCTATTTTAGTCAGACTATGCAGCTGTTTGTTATGCATTTTAGCCCAAGTGTGTATATACCCCGATTTAGCTTTGTATAGCTATTTATCACTGTCAGCTGTATAAAAAAAAGTCAGCCCATAGCAGAGAAACAAAAACAGCTTCAAAGTTTCCAAAACATTTTCAAACCAAGAAGCTGTCAAAGCTCACACGACAACAGCTAAATATATGCCGCTGCTGCTCAACACTCAAGCATGTGTGTTTCAACAATGGTCGGTCGGTCCGTCAGTTGGTGGGTCGGTCGGTCGTGTGTTATTGCTGTCCTCTGTAATGCATGATCAGTAGATTAGACTACATCGACCAGCCAATCAGGCATCTCGGACAGTATCTGTCCAAAATAACCGCCAGTGGATAGGCTTGGCGCAGACTAGTGATGCACCGATATGAAAATGTTGGCCGATGCCGATAACCGATATTAACATTGCTGTTATGGCCGATAACCGATATTTACCGATGTCGATATGATCTGTATAAAACTACGTTTTTATGATCATCACATTTTGTACATAACTGAAAAACACATGTTAACACTGAATTTGAAAAAGTTCTGCATTTCTTTATTTGCAAAGCCTTTGGAAAAGCCCATAAATCATAGATTTACTGCATTATTTCATATCAATGTGAAGAATTTGGCTGATAATGATAACCGATATTAACATTGCAACATCTGACCGATACCGATATGACCGATATGTAAAAAAATGACTAACATCGGCCGATACCGATATGATTGCCGATATATCGTGCATCCCTAGCGCAGACCCTATGAATCGATATGCAAATTCGATTCATGGGGGCTGGACAAATTAGGTAAAATAAGCAAAACTAGATAGTGGTCACTTCCCCATACCCAGCATGCCGTGCTGTAACCGGTCACATGTGCATGCTGTGTAGATCAGGTGTAAGAGGGAAACACAGTACCTGTAAATGATCTGCACAGGTTCCAGGACTGAAGTTCATGAGCTGTACTGTAGCTCAACAGAAGCCCCAGTCTTTCTAAAGATGGTCTCTCCACATATTTGTGCCTCACGTGGAAATAATGGATCAAACACACGGACATTTGCCCAATTTGTGAAGTCTTGGATGTCATTTCGATCACGTAAGACTACTTAGCCACGCCCCCGTTCATTCACATTCCTCCCTATATTCATTGAGTTATCCACGCCCAGTTTCATTCATACTCTTTCCTATCCAATCAGCGTTCTCCCACGCTATCAATAGCCAATCGGTCCAAGCCATTTCCTTCCCTCGCTTTGCTGCTGCTGAACCAATCATCAAAGCGGTTCAGAGTATTTCAAGTTCTCGTCTCTTTCTATATGGTTGGCTACTCACCGTCACGTCGTCGCTCGTCGGTTGCTGTGTTCCCGTGTACCAGTTGTTTGGCCCCGCCTCCTCCCCTGCCGCCACCACCAACGTCATGGCTCCAGAGGGATTCCCCATGGGGGGGATTTCTATTCTACGCATTCCTGACGCCCTCCCCCATCATCGCAGGAGGAGCGTCATCATGGAGCCATACTGTACACCAAACCTGAATCTTGTTTCATTTCATCATTAAAGTTGATTCTGAACCTTCTCACTAGTCTCTCGTGATTGAAATGAGGACAGCGGGTTATGCTTTACACAATCTGTCTCTGGACTGAGATGTTGAAGGGCTGAAGGGTTCATTTGTCTTTCTAAAAGCATTGAGTTTGGCTGTGCCTCTGTCCTCCTTCACTCAGGCAGTAATGTGGACCTGATGCAAATGCGTTTTCACTGTCCTTTGAGAACACTTTCAACAGTGTGGGATAGGTCAGCTGGGCCATTGTTCATGTATGAGGAAGCTGTAATACAAGATGTTCCTTTGAGCTTCAACCATGATGTCCCTCAGACAGCTGGGGACGCTCGGCTATCCCAGCACCCTGTTAAGGAATATGAAGTGACTGTGAACTTTTCTCTTAAAAATGACTCTTATCCGAGTGTATGGGACTAATTGTATCCAGGATAAAAAGCTTGTTTGCAAGAGAATTACCGCGCTAAACAAAGAGGAAAAAATGAATTGCCCTCGTTACATGATACAGTAGCTGTGTATTAACAAGAGGAAAATGATTTTTGTGTCAGTGGGAGGAGTTAAATTGCTATAAACCACCAGCGTTCTCCAGCTGAATTCAAATGTAGTTTTTCTCGGCTCTGGGAAGATTTCTCTCTTGCTCTGATTAACCGAAACCGCCAATCAATTTATTTCTTTGCTCTTCGCTGGCACACACACGCACACACACACACACACACACACACACACACACACACACACACACACACACTCACTCTCTCTCACACACACACACACACACACACACACACACACACACACACACACACACACACACACACACTCCTCTGTGTCTCTCTCTCTCTCACACACATGCACGCACACACACACACGCGCGCACACACACACACACACGCACATGCACACACACACACACACTCACTCTCTCTCTCTCTCACACACACACACATGCACGCGCACACATGCACACACACACACACACACACACACACACACACACACACACACACACACGCATAAACACTCTAAATCCCTAATTGCTACAAATTGAGTGGGACAGAGGAAAGATGAGGCTGGGGCTGGAATAATGTTGGTTATCAAACCAAATGGAATGTCAGAAGATGGGAATAATGTCAGGGAATGGAATATTTAGAGAGCCCAGAACAGAACAGAGCACGTAATAAGTCATCAGGAAAACAGCTTCTGACAGCTTATTAATCTATATGCATAGGATGAATCTCTAATTCCAGAATCACAAACCTCAACATTTTATCAAGAATAAGAGCCAGGCTGAGAAGTTAAAGCCACTGTTTTGTGGGGAAATAACTTGTTTCGCCAAAAAGTAAATGCTTTTTTAGATAGACGTATGGATGAATGAATGAATGAATGAATGGATGAAAATGCGTATAACTTTGTCCCTATAAATAAATAAGCAGGAAAACATCAAACAGGATATTAATAAGAAAAACAACAACATTGGAAATAGAATATTCAAAAGGGGCTTTACATAAAGTACGACTATTATCAAACCTCTATCAGTGACTGAAAGAATTGCAGCATCAGGGAGAGGTCTCTCTCTGCCAAGTCTTAGAGCCGCCTGTGATTGACACAAAATTCAATTAAGCCACATTTTCACAATACAATGATTAAGCGAACTAATTAGAGCGGCGATCCAGCAGTTGCTCCCTCATCGTGTCATCCCTCATTTTTGAGCAGCTGAGAATACACGGGGGTTGTTCCAAAACACATTATATGGGCCAGAAAGTGACTTTTTAAAAACCAGAAATTTGCAGCTGGTGAAATAATCATTGAGTCATTGGTACTGATCAACAATCCTGTCAAACCCCTACAGATCAATAATAATCACGTTGTGCTACGGAACTAACATACAATAAAGCTGTACATTCTGATTCTCCGGATTACATCCATGTGATTGGTCCATGTATATTATGAGACAATATTTTCAGTATTCAGTAAAGACTTCTGATTCAGTAAAGATTCTGTGTGGAGTTTGCATATTCTCCCCGTACCCCCCAGGGGGTTCCTCCGTACATAACCCCCCACTAAAAACATGCAGAAGATCGTCATCCGACCAGTGACGACAACATCTGAAGTTGGTCCAATGATGGTCCAATGAAGGTCCCCGGGCGCTGGAAAGAAATAGTGACCACTGCTCCTGGCCTGCTCCTGGCCTGCCCCTGGAGGAAAGGACAAGCCTGGATGGGTCAAATGCAGAGGACATATTTCACCGGCCACCGTCAGCATGAGTGTGTGTAGTGGCAGCATGCATGTGTTGTAGTGTGTTCGTGTGACAATAAAGACGGGCTGCCGTCTGAAATCGTTTAAAAAAAGACATGACTCCCTTTCGCTGTCAACATTCACAAATAATGTCTTGGACTATTTTCAATAATGAAGACTACTTAACACTGCCAGCCGTTTTTCAATACTGTAGTTAGCTTCTGCCAAGGTTTTTTTTGGAGGATTCTGGCTCATCTTTCAAGAGCCGAGGATTCGTTTCTGTTAGGATTTTGTGAACACACAATATCTCAAAAGAACTAATAGAATGTGTGCTTTCTCTGTCTAAAAGAGTTAGTTTGTAGAGTTAGTAGTTATGTAAGCATTAGCAGTTGAATACAGCATGGTTTCAGCGTCTGAAAATTTATTCTGAGATAAACGGCTTTTTGTGAAATTCGATAGAACAGTCACTTTAACCATTCATTTTTGGCATCAGTAAGACGTCAGACATCTAAACAATAGTTTTGAACAGTAATTTCCTCCATAACAGCAGGAAACACCCCTCTCCTTCAAACTCCTCCCTCCGTGTGTGTTCTTCTTGGCTGCAGCGGGCGTGTCACAAGCTCGTTTCTGTTGCTGCTGTAACCTCGCGTCACCAGGCTCACTGCTTTGCTGCTGCTGTGCCTGTCTGCTGGCGGCCGCTGTGCAAGTCTGGATGAGCTCGCTCGTTTCTTGGGGTTTGTGTTGAGAGCTTTGATGAAGCTTTTGCGATTCTGGTCTTATTTATGCTGCGTGTTTCAAAGTGTGTTCCACCCGTAATCTATTATGCAAATTTGCAAAACCCCACCGCCAGCTCCCAAGCGCGAAAGTGAAAGCGTTTTCGCCAATCCATTTTCATGAGAATGGCTTCCTCACACTGCTTTTTGCTTGCCTTCCTCTAGTCTGGAGAACACTGTCGCCACTTAGTGGGTCGGTGGAATGGGTTGTACACGTTCGGTGGCTCCAATATTTTTATAGGAGACGTGGGGAGCGTTGATCCACGTCCCACCGTCAAAAAAAAAAAAAAAAAATTGAAGCCGAGATATCTCGTCATTGGCAGTCAACCGTTGGATTCTGTAAGCCGAGATATCTCGTCAATGGCAGTGAACGTGTTAACAGCTAACGCCCAGTCCACGCCCCCTTTCTTTGAGGTTGTATAACCCATTCATTGTTAGCCTCGCCCCCTTTTCATTGATGCTGTCTCCTTATCCATTCACAGTTTACCACACATGTGGCAATAACCAATCAGCCCAAGGTATTCCTCTCCAGCTGATCCCAATCACCTAATCAGCGTAGTATATCAGGGTCCATGTTTTACTCTGTTTGCTATGTGCTGCTGTGTATGTGCCATGTGTCATTCTCAGTTGCTGATCATCGCTGAAGCACTTGTTTTTGCCCCACCTCCTCCCCTGACCACCACCATCGTCATGACTCCTGAAGAATTCCCTATGGGGGATTCTTATCCTATTTTTCATTGACGACGCCCTCTCATCATCTCAGGAGAGCGTCATCATATCATGGAGTCATACGCCAAAATTAATTTGTTGTATCATTAAAGATTGTTAAACTTTCTACTAGTCTCTCATGACTGAAATACGGTTAATCATACAATCCTTGAGAGAATGAAGACTCACGGCAGAATTAAGGCAGAATTATGTTTCTTCTTATGTTTGGGCTGATTTAATGGTTTATTTCATTTTTAATTGACACCCAAGCGTATTGCCTGTGATTACTGCATCCCTTAATTATAAGAGTTCTTCAGAACAGGCGGGATCTTCTGTTCCCACACTCATGTTGGGACATGGCAATAACCACTAGTCTTTTATGAGTGATGATCACATTATCAGAATACATTGACTATGTATCGGTACATTTAAAAGGGTTTTAACGGTCTCGGAGCACATCATTAATTTGTGAGTGATCGTGTCTCAAGTGCAGCGCAGTGTTCCATCACATCAGCAGCAAATGATATGCCGCACATACAAGAGACCCTCTTCAAGGCAGCTTCATGACATGTAAGTAAAATAGTCGGATCCTTCTGGCACGTGGCTCCTTCAGTACGTACTCTTGAAGAATATGAGCAGGAGATGCGGTGGGACATGGGCTGTCCCTTGTCTCATCAGCATCTGCAAAGCCGCCAGAGGGCTAGTGGAGCCTTTAACGCCGCCTACAAAGCTGTCAAAGCCAACATGGTTGGCACAGTTGAAGTAAGCGATGGC
>NC_139638.1:8685030-8770030 GCF_964638095.1 Poromitra crassiceps | reverse complement strand
GTGTGTGTGTGTGGTGGGTAGTGTCAAAGCTGTGAGGAACTGATTGCGTTTATTTGTATGATGGATGGAGGAGGCGTAGAGATCAGAGTCGGCAGAGATGGTATTGATTTGTGGAAGGGTCACAAGTAATTATACCTCTGCCGAGGGAGTTGGACTGGGCTTCTGTTCTCACCGCCCTTCCGTCTGTCGGTTTGTCTGTTGGCACAATAACTGCAAAAGTTATCAACGGATTTGCATGAAGCCTTGTGGAAAGTGTGATCAATAAAGTGCGATTATGTGTCAAAGAAGAAAAAAGGGTGGTGGGCGTGGCTTCTCAGAAAAAGGCCTACTTCCAAATGGATTCACGTTAAAGGAACACTCCGCCCATTTTCAACCAGCTTTGTATCATTAGAACATCAGTAGTATATCAGAAAACTGTAAACTGTTTTGAAGTCTGTCATTTAATTTGACAGTTATTGAGTATTAAATAACTTTTAATACTTTTTTGAGTTAATTTTATTAACTCAAATTAATAACTCATTAACTCAAATCAACTCTCAATAACTGTCAAACTAGATGAATGATGAATAGTTTGACAGTTATTGAGAGTTGATTTGAGTTAATGAGTTATTAATTTGAGATAGTGTGATGTCACTACTGTCAAATTAAATGACAGACTTCAAAACAGTTTACAGTTTTCTGATATACTACTGATGTTCTAATGATACAAAGCTGGTTGAAAATGGGCGGAGTGTTCCTTTAACACTATCAAACAGAAGAAGAAGCAAACCCTCCATTATGGCCAATCAAATAGGGATGTAACGATATACTGTTCTGTTAAGGTGCGATCCATTGGTCAGATTAAAAAGAAGGTACGGCAAGCAGGGCCGATTTTACACTTCATGGGCCCTGGGGCTATTCATCTCTGCAGGGCCCCCCCCTCAAGCGGAAGGGAGTGTTGGCGACGGGGCGCCAATGGGCGCCGCCGGAAAAAATTTGAGTGTTTTTTTTAATCTTTTTTAGCCGTATTTAAAGGAATATCTCATTTTAAATCAACATTAGGATTATACTGTTGTGATGTCATTATTCAGTATCTTCTCCTTTTCTCACTAACTTTCATGTCACCACCTGCTCTCCTGTCAGCATTCTAACTTGCAAACACAAACTGTAGGTTTAGCCATCATGTTCTTTCATAAACAGCCTGATTGGAAAGAAAACATTGCCACTGAGATGTCACAACAAGCACTTTTATTATTATTATTTAGTATTATTATTGCTGTTATGCTGTAAAAAAAAAAAAAAAAAAAAAAAAAAAAAATTTGGGCCCCTTGATGTCCCGGGCCCCGGGGCTTCAGCCCCGGTAAGCCCGTTGGTAAAATCGGCCCTGACGGCAAGACCTATCAAATACTAAATTTGAATGAGAAATTCCACTTTGTTAGATCTTTTCATGAATGATCTCATGCTGTTCTCTCACTCCAGCTCAGTGATTCTTTGTAAATGAGATAAACAAGTTGCATCGTAATCTGTAGCACAAAATCCTGATTGTGCAAATAGGGAGGTGTTTAGTGCTATCACACAGCTCCAGTTCTTTCATGTGAGAAGGGAAACAGTGTATTATCTTATCTGACAATGGCTATCAGCATTATGATATATTCTCATGCTCTCACTGACTAAAAATAAATACAAAATCACACCCAGGTGAGAAGTAAGGGGTGTCAAAAATGGAAGTACATGCAGTTGTTTATTTTAATTATGGATCATAATACAATGCAATTCCAAATGCACTTTTATTTTAAAAGTAGCCACACAGTGAGAAAAAAGAAAGTGAGAAAAAAGAAATCATGTATTGGGGAACGAAAGTGATTCAGCGATTTAAGATGCATCGAGATGCATCGATAATCTGAATTGAATCGAATCGTAGCCCTCTGAATCGTAATCGAATCGAATCGTGAGGCCAGTGAAGATTCACAGCCCTAGTGAGGGGTGCAGACATCGTCAGCCTATCAGTGTCTGTCATAAATCACTGATGACATCACAATTGCTTGAGTGACATCACTGATGACATAGTATATGACATCAATGATGATGTCACTATGTATGTCTATGACATCACTGATAATGTCACAATCCCTATGAGGACATGCCATAACGGACGGAAGGACGGACCGACGGACACACAAAGTCAGTTTCAGAAGCGGCTGCACCGCTTAAAAATATAATTAATTCTGGAAAACTATTTGTGTCTGGATGAATAAAAGGAGAAGTGTGAGGTTCAAGGACCTCCAAACGTCAAACATGACTAAATCATCCAGTTCTGTAGATTCCTCTCCTGCTCCCATTCTGTCACAAACGTGTTCCCACACACAAACGTGTTCCCACACAGCATTCTGTCACAAACGTGTTCCCATACAGCATTCTGTCACAAACGTGTTGCCACACAGCATTCTGTCACAAACGTGTTGCCATACAGCATTCTGTCACAAACGTGTTGCCACACAGCATTCTGTCAAAAACGTGTTGCCTCACAGCATTCTGTCACAAACGTGTTGCCACACAGCATTCTGTCACAAACGTGTTGCCTCACAGCATTCTGTCACAAACGTGTTCCCACACAGCATTCTGTCACAAACGTGTTGCCTCACAGCATTCTGTCACAAACGTGTTCCCACACAGCATTCTGTCACAAACGTGTTGCCATACAGCATTCTGTCACAAACGTGTTCCCACACAGCATTCTGTCACAAACGTGTTGCCTCACAGCATTCTGTCACAAACGTGTTGCCATACAGCATTCTGTCACAAACGTGTTGCCACACAGCATTCTGTCACAAACGTGTTGCCTCACAGCATTCTGTCACAAACGTGTTCCCACACAGCATTCTGTCACAAACGTGTTCCCATACAGCATTCTGTCACAAACGTGTTGCCATACAGCATTCTGTCACAAACGTGTTGCCATACAGCATTCTGTCACAAACGTGTTGCCACACAGCATTCTGTCACAAACGTGTTGCCTCACAGCATTCTGTCACAAACGTGTTGCCACACAGCATTCTGTCACAAACGTGTTGCCATACAGCATTCTGTCACAAACGTGTTCCCATACATACAGCATTCTGTCACAAACGTGTTCCCACACAGCATTCTGTCACAAACGTGTTCCCATACATACAGCATTCTGTCACAAACGTGTTCCCACACAGCATTCTGTCACAAACGTGTTCCCACACAGCATTCTGTCACAAACGTGTTCCCATACATACAGCATTCTGTCACAAACGTGTTCCCACACAGCATTCTGTCACAAACGTGTTCCCATACATACAGCATTCTGTCACAAACGTGTTCCCAGACAGCATTCTGTCACAAACGTGTTCCCACACAGCATTCTGTCACAAACGTGTTCCCACACAGCATTCTGTCACAAACGTGTTCCCATACATACAGCATTCTGTCACAAACGTGTTCCCACACAGCATTCTGTCACAAACGTGTTGCCATACAGCATTCTGTCACAAACGTGTTGCCACACAGCATTCTGTCACAAACGTGTTGCCATACAGCATTCTGTCACAAACGTGTTGCCACACAGCATTCTGTCACAAACGTGTTGCCATACAGCATTCTGTCACAAACGTGTTCCCATACAGCATTCTGTCACAAACGTGTTCCCACACAGCATTCTGTCACAAACGTGTTGCCACACAGCATTCTGTCACAAACGTGTTGCCACACAGCATTCTGTCACAAACGTGTTGCCACACAGCATTCTGTCACAAACGTGTTGCCACACAGCATTCTGTCACAAACGTGTTGCCATACATACAGCATTCTGTCACAAACGTGTTGCCACACAGCATTCTGTCACAAACGTGTTGCCACACAGCATTCTGTCACAAACGTGTTCCCACACAGCATTCTGTCACAAACGTGTTGCCACACAGCATTCTGTCACAAACGTGTTCCCATACACACAGCATTCTGTCACAAACGTGTTCCCACACAGCATTCTGTCACAAACGTGTTCCCACACAGCATTCTGTCACAAACGTGTTCCCACACAGCATTCTGTCACAAACGTGTTCCCAGACAGCATTCTGTCACAAACGTGTTCCCATACATACAGCATTCTGTCACAAACGTGTTCCCACACATACAGCATTCTGTCACAAACGTGTTCCCACACAGCATTCTGTCACAAACGTGTTCCCACACAGCATTCTGTCACAAACGTGTTCCCAGACAGCATTCTGTCACAAACGTGTTCCCATACATACAGCATTCTGTCACAAACGTGTTCCCACACATACAGCATTCTGTCACAAACGTGTTGCCACACAGCATTCTGTCACAAACGTGTTGCCACACAGCATTCTGTCACAAACGTGTTGCCACACAGCATTCTGTCACAAACGTGTTGCCTCACATACAGCATTCTGTCACAAACGTGTTGCCACACAGCATTCTGTCACAAACGTGTTGCCACACAGCATTCTGTCACAAACGTGTTGCCATACAGCATTCTGTCACAAACGTGTTCCCACACAGCATTCTGTCACAAACGTGTTCCCACACAGCATTCTGTCACAAACGTGTTCCCATACAGCATTCTGTCACAAACGTGTTCCCACACAGCATTCTGTCACAAACGTGTTCCCACACAGCATTCTGTCACAAACGTGTTGCCACACAGCATTCTGTCACAAACGTGTTCCCACACATACAGCATTCTGTCACAAACGTGTTGCCACACAGCATTCTGTCACAAACGTGTTGCCACACAGCATTCTGTCACAAACGTGTTCCCACACAGCATTCTGTCACAAACGTGTTCCCACACAGCATTCTGTCACAAACGTGTTGCCATACAGCATTCTGTCACAAACGTGTTGCCACACAGCATTCTGTCACAAACGTGTTGCCATACAGCATTCTGTCACAAACGTGTTCCCACACAGCATTCTGTCACAAACGTGTTCCCATACATACAGCATTCTGTCACAAACGTGTTGCCATACAGCATTCTGTCACAAACGTGTTCCCATACATACAGCATTCTGTCACAAACGTGTTGCCACACAGCATTCTGTCACAAACGTGTTGCCACACAGCATTCTGTCACAAACGTGTTGCCACACAGCATTCTGTCACAAACGTGTTGCCTCACAGCATTCTGTCACAAACGTGTTCCCATACAGCATTCTGTCACAAACGTGTTCCCATACAGCATTCTGTCACAAACGTGTTGCCACACAGCATTCTGTCACAAACGTGTTCCCATACAGCATTCTGTCACAAACGTGTTCCCATACAGCATTCTGTCACAAACGTGTTGCCACACAGCATTCTGTCACAAACGTGTTCCCATACAGCATTCTGTCACAAACGTGTTGCCACACAGCATTCTGTCACAAACGTGTTCCCATACAGCATTCTGTCACAAACGTGTTGCCACACAGCATTCTGTCACAAACGTGTTGCCACACAGCATTCTGTCACAAACGTGTTCCCATACACACAGCATTCTGTCACAAACGTGTTCCCACACAGCATTCTGTCACAAACGTGTTCCCACACAGCATTCTGTCACAAACGTGTTCCCACACATCATTCTGTCACAAACGTGTTCCCAGACAGCATTCTGTCACAAACGTGTTCCCATACATACAGCATTCTGTCACAAACGTGTTCCCACACATACAGCATTCTGTCACAAACGTGTTCCCAGACAGCATTCTGTCACAAACGTGTTCCCACACAGCATTCTGTCACAAACGTGTTCCCACACATACAGCATTCTGTCACAAACGTGTTGCCACACAGCATTCTGTCACAAACGTGTTGCCACACAGCATTCTGTCACAAACGTGTTGCCACACAGCATTCTGTCACAAACGTGTTGCCACACAGCATTCTGTCACAAACGTGTTGCCACACAGCATTCTGTCACAAACGTGTTGCCACACAGCATTCTGTCACAAACGTGTTGCCACACAGCATTCTGTCACAAACGTGTTGCCATACAGCATTCTGTCACAAACGTGTTGCCATACAGCATTCTGTCACAAACGTGTTGCCATACAGCATTCTGTCACAAACGTGTTCCCACACAGCATTCTGTCACAAACGTGTTGCCACACAGCATTCTGTCACAAACGTGTTCCCACACATACAGCATTCTGTCACAAACGTGTTCCCACACAGCATTCTGTCACAAACGTGTTCCCACACAGCATTCTGTCACAAACGTGTTGCCATACAGCATTCTGTCACAAACGTGTTCCCACACAGCATTCTGTCACAAACGTGTTGCCATACAGCATTCTGTCACAAACGTGTTGCCACACAGCATTCTGTCACAAACGTGTTCCCACACAGCATTCTGTCACAAACGTGTTGCCACACAGCATTCTGTCACAAACGTGTTCCCACACATACAGCATTCTGTCACAAACGTGTTCCCACACAGCATTCTGTCACAAACGTGTTCCCACACAGCATTCTGTCACAAACGTGTTGCCATACAGCATTCTGTCACAAACGTGTTCCCACACAGCATTCTGTCACAAACGTGTTGCCATACAGCATTCTGTCACAAACGTGTTCCCACACAGCATTCTGTCACAAACGTGTTCCCACACAGCATTCTGTCACAAACGTGTTCCCACACAGCATTCTGTCACAAACGTGTTGCCACACAGCATTCTGTCACAAACATGTTCCCACACAGCATTCTGTCACAAACGTGTTCCCACACAGCATTCTGTCACAAACGTGTTGCCACACAGCATTCTGTCACAAACGTGTTCCCACACAGCATTCTGTCACAAACGTGTTCCCATACAGCATTCTGTCACAAACGTGTTGCCATACAGCATTCTGTCACAAACGTGTTGCCATACAGCATTCTGTCACAAACGTGTTGCCATACAGCATTCTGTCACAAACGTGTTGCCATACAGCATTCTGTCACAAACGTGTTCCCATACAGCATTCTGTCACAAACGTGTTGCCATACAGCATTCTGTCACAAACGTGTTGCCACACAGCATTCTGTCACAAACGTGTTCCCACACAGCATTCTGTCACAAACGTGTTGCCACACAGCATTCTGTCACAAACGTGTTCCCACACAGCATTCTGTCACAAACGTGTTCCCACACAGCATTCTGTCACAAACGTGTTGCCACACAGCATTCTGTCACAAACGTGTTCCCATACATACAGCATTCTGTCACAAACATGTTCCCACACAGCATTCTGTCACAAACGTGTTCCCACACAGCATTCTGTCACAAACGTGTTCCCACACAGCATTCTGTCACAAACGTGTTCCCACACAGCATTCTGTCACAAACGTGTTGCCACACAGCATTCTGTCACAAACGTGTTGCCACACAGCATTCTGTCACAAACGTGTTCCCATACATACAGCATTCTGTCACAAACGTGTTCCCACACAGCATTCTGTCACAAACGTGTTCCCACACAGCATTCTGTCACAAACGTGTTCCCACACAGCATTCTGTCACAAACGTGTTCCCACACAGCATTCTGTCACAAACGTGTTCCCACACAGCATTCTGTCACAAACGTGTTCCCACACAGCATTCTGTCACAAACGTGTTCCCACACAGCATTCTGTCACAAACGTGTTCCCACACAGCATTCTGTCACAAACGTGTTCCCACACAGCATTCTGTCACAAACGTGTTGCCACACAGCATTCTGTCACAAACGTGTTCCCACACAGCATTCTGTCACAAACGTGTTCCCACACAGCATTCTGTCACAAACGTGTTGCCACACAGCATTCTGTCACAAACGTGTTCCCATACATACAGCATTCTGTCACAAACATGTTCCCACACAGCATTCTGTCACAAACGTGTTCCCACACAGCATTCTGTCACAAACGTGTTGCCACACAGCATTCTGTCACAAACGTGTTGCCACACAGCATTCTGTCACAAACGTGTTCCCATACAGCATTCTGTCACAAACGTGTTCCCACACAGCATTCTGTCACAAACGTGTTCCCACACAGCATTCTGTCACAAACGTGTTCCCACACAGCATTCTGTCACAAACGTGTTCCCACACAGCATTCTGTCACAAACGTGTTCCCACACAGCATTCTGTCACAAACGTGTTGCCACACAGCATTCTGTCACAAACGTGTTCCCACACAGCATTCTGTCACAAACGTGTTGCCACACAGCATTCTGTCACAAACGTGTTGCCATACAGCATTCTGTCACAAACGTGTTGCCATACAGCATTCTGTCACAAACGTGTTCCCAGACAGCATTCTGTCACAAACGTGTTCCCACACAGCATTCTGTCACAAACGTGTTCCCACACAGCATTCTGTCACAAACGTGTTCCCAGACAGCATTCTGTCACAAACGTGTTCCCAGAGCGCATTCTGTCACAAACGTGTTCCCACACAGCATTCTGTCACAAACGTGTTCCCACACAGCATTCTGTCACAAACGTGTTCCCACACAGCATTCTGTCACAAACGTGTTCCCACACAGCATTCTGTCACAAACGTGTTCCCACACAGCATTCTGTCACAAACGTGTTCCCACACAGCATTCTGTCACAAACGTGTTACCACACAGCATTCTGTCACAAACGTGTTCCCATACAGCATTCTGTCACAAACGTGTTCCCATACAGCATTCTGTCACAAACGTGTTGCCACACAGCATTCTGTCACAAACATGTTCCCAGACAGCATTCTGTCACAAACGTGTTGCCACACAGCATTCTGTCACAAACGTGTTGCCACACAGCATTCTGTCACAAACGTGTTGCCACACAGCATTCTGTCACAAACGTGTTGCCACACAGCATTCTGTCACAAACGTGTTCCCACACAGCATTCTGTCACAAACGTGTTGCCACACAGCATTCTGTCACAAACGTGTTGCCACACAGCATTCTGTCACAAACGTGTTCCCAGACAGCATTCTGTCACAAACGTGTTCCCACACAGCATTCTGTCACAAACGTGTTGCCACACAGCATTCTGTCACAAACGTGTTCCCACACAGCATTCTGTCACAAACGTGTTGCCATACAGCATTCTGTCACAAACGTGTTGCCATACAGCATTCTGTCACAAACGTGTTGCCATACAGCATTCTGTCACAAACGTGTTGCCACACAGCATTCTGTCACAAACGTGTTCCCACACAGCATTCTGTCACAAACGTGTTCCCAGACAGAATTCCAGTCACAAACGTGTTCCCACACAGCATTCTGTCACAAACGTGTTCCCAGACAGCATTCTGTCACAAACGTGTTCCCAGACAGAATTCCAGTCACAAACGTGTTCCCAGACAGCATTCTGTCACAAACGTGTTCCCATACAGCATTCTGTCACAAACGTGTTCCCAGACAGAATTCCAGTCACAAACGTGTTCCCACACAGCATTCTGTCACAAACGTGTTCCCAGACAGCATTCTGTCACAAACGTGTTCCCAGACAGAATTCCAGTCACAAACGTGTTCCCAGACAGCATTCTGTCACAAACGTGTTCCCAGACAGCATTCTGTCACAAACGTGTTCCCAGACAGAATTCCAGTCACCTCAAATCATTCATTTACTCTCTGACAAGTCAAGCATAGATTTTGTGAGATGAGATGTGTATCAAGTAATGTGTTACGTGCATAGTGTACAGATAGAAGGACATCTTGCTATTAGAAATAAAACGTCTAACATGGACAATTTCCCATCAAAACCCAATTAAGGAATAGTAGCATATATTCTTCCCAATAATAAGCAGTCCACTTGATTTAGGTAGCAGCAGTAGTTAGTGTTTATCTCTGCTATTGTCTTTCTGCAACAAGATTCTTGTGTCCCTGCACACGTTGAGAGTGGATGTGCCATGGGCACACTCTTTTGGGTGTGAGCAAACTCATGTGTTGAGCTTTGCACGCTCAACCGGAGTTCCTCTGGCTCCAGCCAATTTCTTGTCATCAGTCTTCTTCTTCTTCTAATGGCTTTCCGGCAGACTGGATACCTTGCGGCACATTGCTGCCTCTCACAGAATATTACACAAATTCCAGACCGGGGGGTCCGCCCCCTCCTCAATGCTCCTCCCTCTGGCCACCTCGCTCTCCTGCTTCCAATCCTGCTCGATGGACTCCATGCCTTCTTCTTCTTCTTCTTCTTCTAATGGCTTTCCGGCAGACTGGATACTAGGGCTGTGGCGATTCACTTATCTCCCGATTCGATACTATCACGATACTTGGGTGCCGATTCGATATATATTGCGATTCTTAAGTATTGCGATTCTACGATTACTGCGATTCGATATTACGATTTATTGCGATTTTTCTTTTTTTTTCTTTTCTTTTTTCAGTTTGTTTGCTTTTTTACACTAGATTAGAACATGGGAAAAGTTTAATCATACACTAGAGACTGTGTATATTATATATCATGAGTAGGGCTGGGCGATATAGTTAAAAACAGGGGCGGACTGGGATCATAATTCAGGCCGGGCATTAGATACCAAGCAGGCCAGGCCGATATGGGCCGACGCGCGTGAAATTTGTCCGTTTGAAGCCCAATTTGGGCCAAGTCCAATTTTACAATGAGATGCACCCACTTTAACCCTGAAGTGTAATTATTACTTCAGACTAACTAATAAAGTAATACAACCACTAGCAAACCAGTAGGCGGCGCCTGGCCTGCTGTTCAGTGAGTGGCCTGACTGCGGGCATTATCGATTCTGGAATAAAAGATTGATTAAAAAAATCGTGACATTAAAAATCGCGATACTTAAGTGAATCGATTTTTCCCCCCACCCCTACTGGATACCTTGCGGCACATTGCTGCCTCTCACAGTTGGATGGTCTCACTCTAGACCTGGTTCTTCTTCTTTCAAGTTTCCGGTGTTTCTCACACCTCCTCAATCTTGGCTGTTGCGCCTCGTCTCGTGTTCCTCCCTCTGCTCCTCATGCCTCCTGAGCAACACCTCATCTCATGTTCCTCTGCTCCTCATCCCTCCTGAGCAACACCTCGTCTCATGTTCCTCTGCTCCTCATGCCTCCTGAGCAACACCTCATCTCATGTTCCTCTGCTCCTCATCCCTCCTGAGCAACACCTCGTCTCATGTTCCTCTGCTCCTCATCCTTCCTGAGCAACACCTCGTCTCATGTTCCTCCGCTCCTCATCCCTCCTGAGCAACACCTCGTCTCATGTTCCTCTGCTCCTCATCCCTCCTGAGCAACACCTCATCTCATGTTCCTCTGCTCCTCATCCTTCCTGAGCAACACCTCGTCTCATGTTCCTCTGCTCCTCATCCTTCCTGAGCAACACCTCATCTCATGTTTCTCTGCTCCTCATCCTTCCTGAGCAACACCTCATCTCATGTTCCTCTGCTCCTCATCCTTCCTGAGCAACACCTCGTCTCATGTTCCTCTGCTCCTCATCCTTCCTGAGCAACACCTCGTCTCATGTTCCTCCGCTCCTCATCCCTCCTGAGCAACACCTCATCTCATGTTTCTCTGCTCCTCATCCTTCCTGAGCAACACCTCATCTCATGTTCCTCTGCTCCTCATCCTTCCTGAGCAACACCTCGTCTCATGTTCCTCCGCTCCTCATCCCTCCTGAGCAACGCCTCGTCTCATGTTCCTCTGCTCCTCATCCTTCCTGAGCAACACCTCATCTCATGTTCCTCTGCTCCTCATGCCTCCTGAGCAACGCCTCATCTCATGTTTCTCTGCTCCTCATCCCTCCTGAGCAACACCTCATCTCATGTTTCTCTGCTCCTCATCCCTCCTGAGCAACGCCTCATCTCATGTTCCTCCGCTCCTCATCCCTCCTGAGCAACGCCTCATCTCATGTTTCTCTGCTCCTCATCCTTCCTGAGCAACACCTCATCTCATGTTCCTCTGCTCCTCATCCTTCCTGAGCAACGCCTCATCTCATGTTCCTCTGCTCCTCATGCCTCCTGAGCAACGCCTCATCTCATGTTTCTCTGCTCCTCATCCCTCCTGAGCAACGCCTCATCTCATGTTCCTCTGCTCCTCATGCCTCCTGAGCAACACCTCATCTCATGTTCCTCTGCTCCTCATCCCTCCTGAGCAACGCGACTTCACCTTCGTGAAGGCGTCCTCCGTTAATAGAGATTTCAGCCAACGGGCGTCTGGTTCCTTTACCTGAGCAATTGTGATGTCACCAGTGATGTCATCAGTGATGTCACGCGAGCAATTGTGATGTCATCAGTGATGTCGCTCAAGCAATTGTGATGTCATCAGTGATGTCACTCAAGCAATTGTGATGCCATCAGTGATGTCATCAGATGTTACTCGAGCCATCGTGCGCTGCGGCACCAGGCTGCCTAGGCCACCTTATTTATAGTACTATAAGAAAAGTGAGTAGCATCCGTGCTCTCCCCCATAAGTGTCATTTAACAACAAACTCAATATAACGAAAATGAATCCAGAAAAGATCGAACATTTTCACAGCCTTATGTGCACGACATCGTCTGGGCTCTCATGAGAATCTAACAGAAAGACACATTTCCATTGAAAGAAAAATCATATAAACTGAAGAAAAAAAGTTAGTGCGTTTGGGAATGCTAAATGATACCAGGATGTTATACATCTGGAGGAGTGTATGTGGAGAGCAGGACAATGTTCTGCCTACAGGTCCACTGTGGAGAGCAGGACAATGTGCTGCCTACAGGTCCACTGTGGAGAGCAGGACAATGTTCTTCCTACAGGTCCACTGTGGAGAGCAGGACAATGTGCTGCCTACAGGTCCACTGTGGAGAGCAGGACAATGTTCTTCCTACAGGTCCACTGTGGAGAGCAGGACAATGTGCTGCCTACAGGTCCACTGTGGAGAGCAGGACAATGTGCTGCCTACAGGTCCACTGTGGAGAGCAGGACAATGTGCTGCCTACAGGTCCACTGTGGAGAGCAGGACAATGTGCTGCCTACAGGTCCACTGTGGAGAGCAGGACAATGTGCAGCCTACAGGTCCACTGTGGAGAGCAGGACAATGTGCTGCCTACAGGTCCACTGTGGAGAGCAGGACAATGTGCTGCCTACAGGTCCACTGTGGAGAGCAGGACAATGTGCAGCCTACAGGTCCACTGTGGAGAGCAGGACAATGTGCTGCCTACAGGTCCACTGTGGAGAGCAGGACAATGTGCTTCCTACAGGTCCACTGTGGAGAGCAGGACAATGTTCTGCCTACAGGTCCACTGTGGAGAGCAGGACAATGTGCTGCCTACAGGTCCACTGTGGAGAGCAGGACAATGTGCTGCCTACAGGTCCACTGTGGAGAGCAGGACAATGTGCTGCCTACAGGTCCACTGTGAAGAGCAGGACAATGTGCTGCCTACAGGTCCACTGTGGAGAGCAGGACAATGTTCTGCCTACAGGTCCACTGTGGAGAGCAGGACAATGTGCTGCCTACAGGTCCACTGTGGAGAGCAGGACAATGTTCTGCCTACAGGTCCACTGTGAAGAGCAGGACAATGTGCTGCCTACAGGTCCACTGTGGAGAGCAGGACAATGTGCTGCCTACAGGTCCACTGTGGAGAGCAGGACAATGTTCTTCCTACAGGTCCACTGTGGAGAGCAGGACAATGTGCTGCCTACAGGTCCACTGTGGAGAGCAGGACAATGTGCTGCCTACAGGTCCACTGTGGAGAGCAGGACAATGTGCTGCCTACAGGTCCACTGTGGAGAGCAGGACAATGTGCTGCCTACAGGTCCACTGTGGAGAGCAGGACAATGTGCAGCCTACAGGTCCACTGTGGAGAGCAGGACAATGTGCTGCCTACAGGTCCACTGTGGAGAGCAGGACAATGTGCTGCCTACAGGTCCACTGTGGAGAGCAGGACAATGTGCAGCCTACAGGTCCACTGTGGAGAGCAGGACAATGTGCTGCCTACAGGTCCACTGTGGAGAGCAGGACAATGTGCTTCCTACAGGTCCACTGTGGAGA
Organism: Poromitra crassiceps; assembly: GCF_964638095.1. NCBI lineage: Eukaryota > Metazoa > Chordata > Actinopteri > Beryciformes > Melamphaidae > Poromitra > Poromitra crassiceps. The sequence continues at coordinate 8,756,073 of NC_139638.1, read as the reverse complement.
GCAGGACAATGTTCTGCCTACAGGTCCACTGTGGAGAGCAGGACAATGTGCTGCCTACAGGTCCACTGTGGAGAGCAGGACAATGTGCTGCCTACAGGTCCACTGTGGAGAGCAGGACAATGTGCTGCCTACAGGTCCACTGTGGAGAGCAGGACAATGTGCTGCCTACAGGTCCACTGTGGAGAGCAGGACAATGTGTTGCCTACAGGTCCACTGTGGAGAGCAGGACAATGTGCTGCCTACAGGTCCACTGTGGAGAGCAGGACAATGTGCTGCCTACAGGTCCACTGTGGAGAGCAGGACAATGTGTTGCCTACAGGTCCACTGTGGAGAGCAGGACAATGTGATGCCTACAGGTCCACTGTGGAGAGCAGGACAATGTTCTGCCTACAGGTCCACTGTGGAGAGCAGGACAATGTGCTGCCTGCAGTTCCACTGTGAAGAGCAGGACAATGTTCTCCCTACAGGTCCACTGTGGAGAGCAGGACAATGTTCTTCCTACAGGTCCACTGTGGAGAGCAGGACAATGTGCTGCCTACAGGTCCACTGTGGAGAGCAGGACAATGTGCTGCCTACAGGTCCACTGTGGAGAGCAGGACAATGTGCTGCCTACAGGTCCACTGTGAAGAGCAGGACAATGTGCTGCCTACAGGTCCACTGTGGAGAGCAGGACAATGTTCTGCCTACAGGTCCACTGTGGAGAGCAGGACAATGTGCTGCCTACAGGTCCACTGTGGAGAGCAGGACAATGTTCTGCCTACAGGTCCACTGTGAAGAGCAGGACAATGTGCTGCCTACAGGTCCACTGTGGAGAGCAGGACAATGTGCTGCCTACAGGTCCACTGTGGAGAGCAGGACAATGTGCTGCCTACAGGTCCACTGTGGAGAGCAGGATAATGGACGTTTCAGTGATGAATGATGGTGCCGACACACCTGCGGCTGCGTGTTCAGGAACGAGGCGGCGCTGCAGATCTAAATCATTGATGGCTTTCACTGATGGCTCCTGCTGAGGTCCTACAGATAAGAGGAGCAGGTTCCTCACACAGAGCACGTTCTGGATTAAAGTGGTCACTGGAACAAGGTGGCAGCAGGTGTGGGGCTGCTCTGCTCTCATACTGATTGTAACAGACAACATAGAGGACAAGGGAAAGGACACTTGTTCTGTATTGTACCCACAACACCTCATACACGGCAGGTAGGACAAGGACAGGGTGAGGGCAGTTATGTTATTATGTTAACATGTGCGTTGTAACCTTTATTTATTTACAAGGGAGAGTCTCACTGAGAGCAATGCTCTGTTTTTCAGAAGCACCTTGTTCACATTCATACCTGGAAGCTGACCAGTACAACCACAGTCTGATCTGCTGGCCACTGAGCAGCTCCACTGGAGCGGTTGGGGTTGGGGGGCCTTGCTCAAGGGCACCTCAGTGTTGGTAATGAGGGAGGGTGCAAGCGCTGCTGTTTCACTTTCCCCCTGCACACAGATTTATCCTGGGGATTGAACAGACGACCTTCCTTCCGGTCACAAGCTTGTCTCTATAACCTTTAGGCCACCGCTGCTTTAAAGGTTAGACGTTGTAAAGTACTTGACAAGCTTCTGCAAAAACGATTCTTCCTTTTGAGAATGGAATTTCAAGAAAAGAAATCCTGTAAATTCATTCTACTTCACCAGTAAAGCGATGATGACGATCTGCCTTTGATGGTTGGACCGCCGTTTGCCTCAGGATCATCAGGAACAGGTTTAAGGGACGGACAGCTCTTTGTGTTTAGGGAGATGAGAAGATCAGATGGGCTTGAGGTGTATGAAAAGTTCCTCTTGTAGGAGATGAGGTGCTGGTACTCCAGGAGACGAGCATATCGACGGATCGAGCGATAAACAAACTTACAGCATTTATGGTGATGAGAATTAGAATAGTGGCTCATTACCTTATGGTAATGAGGACCGCAGTGTTGTTGTTGTTGTTGTTTCCCCACACACACACACACACACACACACACACACACACACACACACACACACACACACACACACACACACACACACACACACACACACACACACACTCCTGCTCCTCCTGGACTTGTGTGCAGTGTAGCTCTCAAAAGAGGACACTGATGAAGCAGAAAGGATTACACACGCCATGTATACATTAAAAGTGAGAATACAAACAGGTCCCTACTGGTCCATGCATACGTTAAAAGTGAGAACCAGCTAATACAAACAGGCCCCTGCCGGTTCAGTCTACCAAATTGGTGACCTATATAGCACATGTAACAGGCTTAGTGGAAAGTGTTTTTAAAGGGCTTTTTAAGTGGTTATTAAGACTAGCTTTTTTCCCCCACCTGCCAGCACCCTTTTCTCATTAAGAGTCATGGGAAGGCTGGCGCTTCCGAAAAGCTGCAGGTTCGAGCCCCTGTGTTGCCTCCGGCTTGGTCGAGCAAGGCACAGGCACAATAGACCCATCTCACGGGGGCCATTTTGTGTCGAAAAGGCAGGGTAAACCACAGGTGCAAGCAAAACACTAATGAGGGTTTCCACATTCCAATCATGGGAGTTGGAAACCCTCATTAGTGTTTTTGCTTGCACCTGTGTTTACCCTGCCTTTTCGACACAAAATGGCCCCCGTGAGATGGGTATAATTGGCCGCGCCTGCGGGCGGGAAGCCGGATTACGGGTATGTGTCCTGGTCGCTGCACTATAGCGCCTCCTCTGGTTGGTCGGGGCACCTGTTCTGGGGGTGGGGAACTGGGGAGGTATAGCGTGATCCTCCCACGCGCTACATCCTGCCGGTGAAACTCCTTGCTCCATGGAGGATATATATTAAAGATAAATAAATAAATGTATACAATTTTGTGTGGGCCAAAACCAGAGCTTCTGAGAGATGGACGTCTCTCACCTCAGTACGTCTGGTTGTGAAGACATGGCAGTAGATGTCTTGCACCACACATTCAGCCATAATGCATCAGTATGCACCATAACTGCAAAGCCTGTTTATAATCTTATAACATTTAATCCAATATCTTAAGGAGCAACTAAACACCAAACACACCTTAGTGTTAAAGCCTCTGACACTAAGTTCTCTCATTGCTAGCTGCTATTGGCTGGGCTTTGGTGCCCGATGATGTCACCACGTGTTGTTCTTTATAGAAGGTGACATCACTTGACACCAAAGATTAGCGGATGGAAATTTCAGTTCAGTAGCAGCTTTTTGCCATTAGATCCCATTAGATGTAATTGGGAAACAATTTATGAGCCCCTAATGAAAGTTTATTCCAAATGGGAAAATTCTTTTTGGGGGAAAATAGATTGCGTTTAAGCCTGTCGTATACTCGTGTGGCACTATTTCTCATGTTTCTGTGTAGCAAAATGTGTGGTCCAGAATTTGTGATGCTCATGCCTGACTGCTGCAATATCATGTGGCTCATCTAGGGGGCGCTAAATGAAAAATAGGCTTAATGAACAACTGTTAAAACAAATGAAAAGAGTGATGTGGTCACTACAGACACTGGCTAATCTCGCACGCATACCATCCTCTTGCGGTTGCCATTTCTAACATCCTGCTTATGTCAGTGTTCCAGATAATATTATATTATAATATATTTTATTAGATATAATATTCCCATCCTCCAGGCCAGTGGCTTTGCTCCCGCCCTGCACATACGTAAGTATTACCTCGGCTGAACGTGTGGGTAGCAACTTTTGTAGGTGGAGAACTTGCATTAGCGTATGCCAGCCTTGTAGGTGGAGAACTTGCATTAGCGTATGCCAGCCTTGTAGGTGGAGAACTTGCATTAGCGTATGCCAGCCTTGTAGGTGGAGAACTTGCATTAGCGTATGCCAGCCTTGTAGGTGGAGAACTTGCATTAGCGTATGCCAGCCTTGTAGGTGGAGAACTTGCATTAGCGTATGCCAGCCTTGTAGGTGGAGAACTTGCATTAGCGTATGCCAGTCTTGTAGGTGGAGAACTTGCATTAGCGTATGCCAGTCTTGCATGGAATATGTAATGGACCTTAGACTATAAAGCTGCAAATAACTGATGAAGGAGCGGATGGCCCTCTGGGATATGATTAGTAGAAGCCTGTGTCATTTGATATGGAGGATAACCAATTGATTGAAAGTGCCATTAAATCACTTGACTTCATTTCACTGCTTTGCCATCTGTGTCACCATTTAGTGACACCAGTGTGTCCAAAAGGTGGATCGTGTCTGGGTCAAAGCAAACGTGACATCCTGGGTTTCAATCTGCTTCAGAACCTTTATTACATAACGTCTCAGACTATTTTCAATGATGCAAGACTACTTCCCCTAATCAATGTCTGATTAACAATCTCATTCATGAATCCATTGTTCCTTCCATTCATCTCTCTCTCCCCCTGCAGCAACGCCCTGTTCAGGTGACATCACTCATTCATAAATATGCACGCCGTCATTCCTTTCTGTCCAATCAATGTCTCCCACGCTTTCCCACGCTCTCCCTCTCTCTGGCCTGCTGGCCAATCACCTAACTGGAGTTCTATATCAGTTCCCTCGTATTTTAGAGTGTTGTGTAACTCACTTTGTGTGTCTCCCCTCAGTGATGGTCTTCACCGTAGCAGTTGCTTCGCCCCACCTCCTCCCCTGAACACCACCAATGTCATGACTCCCTATGGGGGATTCTCTATCCTATAAATCACTGACGTCCTCCTCACGTCTCAGAGGAGCGTCATCATCATACCATGGAGTCATACGCCAAATCTAACTGTTTGTTGCATCATTCAAGTTGATTGTACTTTCCTTCTAGTCTCTCATCATTGAAATGTCTCCCTCTCCCAGTTTTTTCTTGTCTCTCTCTACTTAAAACTCTAAATTTATGCAACAACAAAAAAGACAAACACAGGTTTTTGTAGCGGTACACATTTAAGTTACATTTTTTATAAATGTAAACTCAATTGGTGTATTAAGGCCGATTTGTGTGTATGAAAAGTTAAGTTAAAAGTACCCCAAATTCTCAACCAATCAGGTGCCAATCACAGGTGCGTGCATAGCACATGCATCCTACAACTGACCAGCCAATCGGGGAAGCTCCCATGTCTCTTGTATAATCATGACGCGCTCAACCACTTATAACGTTGCACATATAATAATATGCTCTTTGATGTGATGATGTGAATGGTTTTCTTCTATCACTTTATATTCTTTCACAATTCCAAACGGATGCATTGTGTGTATGTGCTTCTTCTGTCTTACAGTTCTCTTCACCAGCTCAGTCACTGTAAAGAACACATTCAACACCCAACCTACATAACTCAATGAGATTCATTAAAGTCATATTGTTGTTTTTTAAATACCACAATGTGAACTTGACTAATGGGAATGCCCATTAAGTAGTGCTGACAGTGTTCATGCGTTAGGTCTGCATTATGTCATTAACAATTACAAACAGACCAACACATTCTATAACATAATTAGATGACATAATAAGATCATATTTTCAAATGACGAAAATGCATTTATTTTAAAGTTTTAACACTTGACAACTGACAGTAGCAGGGCATTGCAAGGGAAGTGCTATTGGGTTGGCAGTTGGCACGTCACCCCACAACTCATTTTAAAATCCTTGTATTACAATAAGCAGCCAAGAGACTCAATTAAGTTCACATCCACACTGTGCAATGGCTTTTATAATTGCACAACAATCTGACCACAGAAAATGAACTCAATGTCCCGGAGGAATAGTCGGAAGATGCTCCAACACGTAAAGGCTCCAGTCAGCTTTCCTACTTGACCTGTTTAACTTACATAACTATACTTTTTCCTGGGTTCATTTTGTTGTGCTCTCAAAATCCCTCCTAAACCATATCACAAATAAATAAATAAATAAATAAATAACCATCATAAATATAGATGATGTGTCTTCTCTATAAAGTGAGACAGATACCTATCAGCCATGCAGCTGCTAGATACTACTTCTTAATTTGTAAATAACTCAGAGGTTTCTGGGTTTGAAGTCCCCCCCCCCCCCCCCCCATGTCTCCAATAATATACAATAAAGCCATGGTCATTTGAGTACCTCTGATTTGAGATGGCCACATGGTTAAAGGTAAAGGTAAAGTCCCAACGATTGTCACACACCTGAGTGTGCGAAATTTGGTCTCCGCATTTGACCCATCCCCTGGGGGAGCGGTGAGCAGCAGCAGTGCCGTGCTCGGGAATCATATGGTGATTCAAAAACCGTTTTTTCCCCACTGCCATCAGGTTTCTGAACTCCACTCACCTCTGAAATCTCACTGCATACCTCTCCAGCAATGTATATGTTGAATGTTCTGTATTTATGGTGCCATATGTCTGTCTATGTACTGTCTCATGCTGACACATATTCATGTGCTTAACAATTGCTGTACCGAAAGCAAATTCTGCCGACTTTGTTGTGCAGTCCTTAATAAGTGAATCTGAATCTGATCTAACCCCCCAATTCCAACCCTTTGATGCTGAGTGCCAAGCAGGGAGACAAATAGGTCCCATTTTTATAGTCTTTGGTATGACTCAGCCGGGGATCGAACTCACAACCTCCCAGTCTCAGGGCGGACACTCAGACCACAAGGCTACTGAGCTGGTGTTGAAAATGTGGCTTGTGTGGCTGGCGTGTGATGTTTCCATTGCAATGTTCTGATGGTTTCACTTCCTTCAGTGTGGCGTTAGCTTGATGCCTTTTCTAGATGTGTCTTTTTCAAAACATTTTGAATACTTCCTCTTTGTCATCATGGCAGCTGTGAAGGAAAGGAAACCGGAAGAAATGAGGAGACACAGTAGAGTTACAGCGTGACTTTGAATGTGCTCATCTGATCTACAATACGCGGGATCAAGCCGAGCAGCATTTTGGCAAACAAACCGTGTCACCTGGTGGAGCTAGGGGTTTAGGGGTAAGGTCATCGAGAGTCGGGGTTCGAGGGGTGGGTAGGGGGAGTGGTTGGGGGATGCGGGTGGTTTTGGGGTAGCGGTAGGACCAGTTTCCATATTGAAAACGATTAGCCGTGTTGTTGAGGTGAATGTATGAGTCTGGACAGACATGGATGTAGACTGCTGACTTGTTGGGGGAGGCATACTGTACAAGCGCGAGGCGGTATTTCTAGTTTCAACGGAGAAACCGCTGTTGTCACGTTGCTAGAACAGGTGCATTCAAAGGGCTGGACCCACACAACATCCTCCTCCTTCCTCATATGTGGTGTTGAGATGTGGTTTGACAGTTCAGTCTGCAGTATAACATAGAGATAGAGTTCAGTCTGCAGTATAACATAGAGATAGAGTTCAGTCTGCAGTACAACATAGAGATAGAGTTCAGTCTGCAGTATAACATAGAGATAGAGTTCAGTCTGCAGTATAACATAGAGATAGAGTTCAGTCTGCAGTACAACATAGAGATAGAGTTCAGTCTGCAGTACAACATAGAGATAGAGTTCAGTCTGCAGTATAACATAGAGATAGAGTTCAGTCTGCAGTATAACATAGAGATAGAGTTCAGTCTGCAGTATAACATAGAGATAGAGTTCAGTCTGCAGTATAACATAGAGATAGAGACAAACAACAGATGCAGAAGTCAGAAGAAAAGAGAGATGGCGAGGTCTGTCCGACGAGATGAACTTGACATAACGGAGCTCAATGACGATCATCTCAGGAGGCCTAATCCTGTTGAGGGACATCAGCAGACCACCCAGAAACATGGTGAGGAACATTATGGAAAGAGAAATGGAAGATTTCAGATTTCCTTGATACATTTTCTTGACACTGAAAGGCTTAATGTATCTGAGCAGCCTACGTGAAAAAGGTATTGCGAGCTGATTTTCCACATGTGAATGTTTGTTCTGCAGAGCGAAAAGTGTTCCAGTTGGTCTGGATAAGCTTTGGGCTTCTGTGTGTTACACAAGTCGCTCTCAACGTCTCCCTGCGCCTCATCGTGCGTAAGTGTCATTCTATTCACGTTTCCTTATGCTTAGGCTATAAACTCACAAGAGCAACAGTTCCTCAAACGTAGGAACTCAAAGAACAAGGGTTTGTTCAATCCAAACAAATTGTTTTCAGATCATTCAGATGTGGAGAAGCTGGAGCAGATGAGGATGGAGAGAGACCAGCTAATGGCCAGTAACAACAGACAGAATGACGCAAAAGACCAGTTACAGACCAGTAACTACAATCTGACTAAAGAGAGAGACCAGTTACAGACCAGTAACTACAATCTGACTAAAGAGAGAGACCAGTTACAGACCAGTAACTACAATCTGTCTAAAGAGAGAGACCAGTTACAGACCAGTAACTACAATCTGACTAAAGCGAGAGGCCAGTTACAGACCAGTTACAACAGCTTGACTAAAGAGAGAGACCGGTTACAGACCAGTAACAACAATCTGACTAAAGAGAGAGACCAGTTACAGACCAGTAACAACAATCTGACTAAAGAGAGAGACCAGTTACAGACCAGTAACTACAATCTGACTAAAGAAAGAGACCAGTTACAGACCCGTTACAATAGCTTGACTAAAGAGAGAGACCAGTTACAGACCAGTTACAACAGCTTGACTAAAGAGAGAGACCAGTTACAGACCAGTTACAACAGCTTGACTAAAGAGAGAGACCAGTTACAGACCAGTAACAACATCCTGAGAGAGAATTTATGTACCCAGGGTGAGTAGTACTTTTGCTGACCAGAATAAGTAAAATTATATCACTAAAGGCGTACTTATTTGTGTGTGTGTGTGTGTGTGTGTGTGTGTGCGTGCGTGCGTGCGTGTATGAAGGTCCATACGTCTCAATAAACATGCGCAGCTACGACTGAACGTGTCACACAACGCATGCTTTGACACCTGAGTAGCATAGTCAATTTCGTTACGCGTTCACACACACGCACGTTCGCAGTTTTTGATACTACGCGACCGGATCTGAAGTGCCAAACGACTCAATAAACATGCGCAGCTATGACTGAACGTGTCACACAACGCTTGACGTGTCATGTAGTTTCCCCCATTGACTTGTAATGGTCATGCGTGTATGCGTGCGCTTATGCGCTCTGACTGCGCAAACCGCGTAAAATTACGCGTACATTTACGCGTAAAATTACGCATTCATGTTGTGCGCGATGCAGATACACTTCCGGTTGCGTAACACTCAAAACTGCCAACGCGTGTGTGTGTGAACGCGTAACGAAATTTCTCCAACACTGGTCACACGTGTACACACTGTAAGTAGCTGTGCTACGCAGCTTGTCGTTACGCGTGATGTAGTTTGCGCACATCATAGTGCGCGTACGTGTGCACGCGTGACAAGATTGACTATGTTAAGTCACGCAGGCACACACACGTTGCATGCTGCGCATGTGTCAGTGAATAGTGACGTCGATAGGACCCCATAGTGTGTGTGTGCGTGCGTGTGCGTGCATGCGTGCGTGTGCACGTGTGTGTGTGTGTGTGTGCGTGCGTGTGTGTGTGTGTGTGTGAGTGAGTGAGAGAGAGAGAGCGCAATCATTGAACATGCATGTTTTGTTGTATTGCTTTGTTGCAGCACAAAAGGATCATTGTTGGGTTAAATTTAACTCTCACTGGTACTACGTCTCTGAGGAGAAGAAAAGCTGGCAAGAGAGCAGACAGGACTGTCTGAGGAGAGGAGCTGATCTGGTGATCATCAACAGCAAAGAGGAGCAGGTGTGTGTGTGTGTGTGTGTGTGTGTGTGTGTGTGTGTGTGTGTGTGTGTGTGTGTGTGTGTGTGTGTGTACGTGTGTGTGTTTAACCCTCTCCACCCCCCTACACTCCTTGCTATCATCACTTGAACCCTCTGACGATTCTTCTCCCCAAACAGCACTTCCTGGTTGGACTACTACATGTAAACAAGAAGAGTGTGTGGATTGGTCTGACAGACAGAGAGCAAGAAGGGATCTGGAAATGGGTGGATGGATCACGTCTGACCACAGCGTAAGATCTCATCACATTATTTCTGACTAGTTACTGTAGCTCTATGGTACCATCATGTCTTCACCACAGGGTTTGACTGCTTGTCCTCCTGTGTTGCAGCTACTGGGCACAGTGGGAGCCTCATGATGGTTCAGGGATCAGGAGTCATTGGAGTTCTAGGAGGACAGAGGACTGTGCTGAGATATCCCTTAATTTCTCTGAGCTTTTGGACAAATGGAATGACCAGTTATGTATCTTAATGCAGAGCTGGATCTGTGAGAAGGTGGTGTGACAGTTCTTGAATAATCCAGCTTTGTTGAAGCATTTGTTAAATATTTACCTACTGTATGTGTCTTGGAGCCAAATAGGTGTTAGTATGTTATAATAGATTTTACAGGACAGCCAAAGCATGGATCAGCTGCCGTTACCACTAAGCACAAATATTTAAACTTTTTGCGCTACCATAAAAACAATACTGCTACTATATGTACTATATATATATATATATATATATATATATATATATATATATATATATATATATATATATATATATATCCCATCTTTATTTTTTCGTTTTGCTCTAAGTGAAATGTTTTATGGTCACTCATGAGTCATTCAACAACACAGTCAAGGTCATGGGTTAGCTTGGTTCAGCCATAAAATTATATTATTATATAAGGATTTCTCTAAATGTCTATGGAGAAAATGAATGGGGAACTCTCTTCCGGGGCTGGAAACGTCACAGAAAGTCACATGACTGTTGATAACTGTCAAATTTAATATTGAGCACAAAATGAGGTTATTTGTAAAATATATATATATATATAAATAAATAAAAATGATCAACAGGCCAGTCACGACTCAGTACAGTAAATATCTTAAAAATGACAAAATACACTGGAGGGGGGCTTTAAGGTGAAATGTGCACAGCAGACTGTATATAATTGAATGTTTTAATTTTCTGTTAAGCGTTATACTGTCACCCTCTTTATAGACAAAACGTTCAAATGTTAGTATTAGCATAATGTTGTGGTTAAGGCGTGTCTGACTGGGACTAGATGATTTGAGGTCAAACTTCTCTGATAACTTCATGCTGCTTTAGTCTGGATTGAACATCTTTTTATGTTTCTCTCCTCAAGACCAATGATGAATGACTAGAACCTTATCTGAGTTAGAAATGCAACAAGCAAGGGATGCTCCTATCTGGTGGATTTGAATATTACACAACATCAAAAATATATTATAAAAAGAACAAGTCAATCTATCATTTCCTAGAAGCGTAAAAGAGAGGGCTGATGGCTTTCCAGTAAGAACATGCATTAACTGCCTGTGTATTATATTATGCCCCATTTGTAAATGCTGTGAATTCGATGTAATCGTGATGATCTGTGCAGTAAATTGCTTTGTGTTTTCCTCTGAAGTTTTCTCATCATATGGTGAAAATAGCAGTGTAATGAGGGGTAAACAGAGCGTCTGTAATGAGGGGTAAACAGAGCGCCTCTGCATTTCAGACACATTATGCACTTTCTTCACTCCAAACACCATTATGGCTTCTGCTGATATATGTATATTTAAGTGGGCGTCAGTTCACTTCTTACACATTCCCTATGGGTTCCTATATGCATGGGCCAAACACAGGCCCGGTTTTACAGGGGTGCAAAAGCACACATTGCACCCTTATTTTAATTGCCTGCATGCTCAGTTGAACAGTGGTAATGTTTTTTGTTTAAATAAATGCTGCAGCTGCACACTTACTGTTTAAACTTGAATTATAATTGTTGTTTTTCTTTGTTCTTTGATGCCAATTTATGGCTTTTTGGCACCTATATGTAACCTTAAGGTTGAGATAATTGTATTATCATTATATGGTCCAAATATTTCAGTAACGCACTTGAAACACTTGAAATATTCTTGCTTGGCTGGTATCATTCTACTTGAAATGATGGTAAAATGCATTATTTTTAGTAAAATAACGTCAAGTTTTTCGGGTCGGCCCGTGCATGTGCACCCCTTCCTATCTAGGATGCATCCCCTAGTCATCTTGTTCTGGAACCGGCCCTGCCCAAACAGCACGTGTTGGATTGAACTATATTAGAAATAGTGTTTAGCCAAGAAAACTTTATTTTGAAATGGAGATGCAGTCGTCGTTTCAGCAGTGCAGCAACTCAAGCTTAAAGTCAAGCGTAATTGGCTCTGACTGCCTCATGCCCTTGCTTGCACACGTGCATTTCTTTGCAGTCCAGTCATGTGGCTGGGGTGTAATAAAGGAGAGCTGTGAATCATCAGCGGTGGTGGGTAAGGTTAAGGAGACTGTCTATCAAAGTATTCTCACCAGAGTGGAGGCGCTGGCTTGCATGGCTGCATGCTGCATGTGGGTGGGTGGGCGGCTATGTGTAGCCTAGCGATGCGTACGTGCATCTGCATTATGATCCTAGATTTAAATGGCCAATTCACCTTGATGTTGTGGAGGCGGAGTTATGGCGGTTCTCAACGGCAACAACAATGAGAGACTTTTTAATATAGGCCATAAGAAATCAGTTTGATTTCCCCCCCAAATTCAATTAGTTTCCCCCCATATATATATATGTATATGTACTGTATATTTATGTATATGTATATATGTATATATGTGTGTATATATATATATATATATATATATATATATATATATATATATATATATATATGCATACACACATATACACATACATACATATATATATACAGTATATATATATACACACACAGTATATATACATATACATACATATATATGTATATGTATATATAATATATATATTTATATATGTGTGTGTGTGTGTGTGTGTGTGTGTGTGTGTGTGTGTGTGTGTGTGTGTGTGTGTGTGTAGACGACTTGGCTCTCTCAGACAGCCTCTCGCAGACATGCTTCTCAAAGTGAAAACCAACTCTCAAAACACCCCAATCGACAACGGAATACATTCTCTAGGACTATTTTACAATTATGAAATCATTTAGGTTATAATTAGGTCTACTTTTGATTTTGATAATTACGTCTTTCATCAGTTTCAAACAAAGTATGGGAAATTCTGCAATATTCCATGTTTTAGTTGATTCCGTTTTTATGACCAAATTCCATGATTCCGTGAGTTTTTTCCATTTTGCGGAAATCATATGGCCTCTCTATGCTCGCCCCTCTCCACAGCGTGGTCATCCCTACAGATTAGCCCTGCCCACAGCATGGTCATCCCTACAGATTAGCCCCGCCCACAGCATGGTCATCCCTACAGATTAGCCCCGCCCACAGCGTGGTCATCCCTACAGATTAGCCCCACTAGAATGGCTGAGAGGTTTCATGCCCAAGGATATTTGAGCACAGCACAGCTGCTCGAGCCTGGGTTCCTCAGAGTCTGCCTAACATTCAAATTAATCAAATAAAATGCATTTGTTTGTTGTTAAGGTCAATTAGGCCTACCATAGATTTTATCCTTTAATTGGCTTCAGGCGGCCTTTCTCTTCATTTATTTTAAATAACACATTTTCCAATGTTTATTTAACCTTGGGCATGACAAGAGATAGAAAGAAAAGTCATGCTTGCCAGCAAATCATCCAGGGACCAACCAGGAGACAGCAAGCAACCACAGCTATAAAGCTTCAAATTGTTTGGCCCTGAGGCCCTGGAAAAGACAAAAAGCTGTATTTCAATAGAAATATTGTCATCATGGCTATAGGCCAGGGGTGCCCAATACGTCGATCGCGACCGGTCGATCGCGAAGGTAGTGTGGTCGATCGCGTGGCATTGGGGAAGAGATTTTTTTTTTTTTTTTTTTTTTTTTTTTTTACTGTTTTTCCACTGTTTCCACTGTTTTTCCACTGTTTCCACTGTTTTTCCACTGTTTTTCCACTGTTTCCACTGTTTTTCCACTGTTCCACTGTTTTCCACTGTATACTCAGTGTATATATATATAAATAAATATGTTCGGTAGATCACTTTGACTTGGTCATTTTAAAAGTAGCTCCCAAGCTGAAAAAGTGTGGGCACCCCTGCTATAGGCTATATGACTCAATTTTCCAATAAAGATACACAATATGAACTGCAGTATTCTCTCATCGCTCAGCTACAATTATATTTCACCATTATTATTCTCATTACTATTATTATTGTTGAAGTGATAATATCAAAGATTTCCGTTTCGTTCTCTTTGCCGACACCTATGGCGATGAGCGGTAATTGCAGGTGAAATTCAAACTGTTGCATTATCCGAGAGTTAGTTGTCAGGAACCTACAGTACTGTCTGTGAAGAGCGAGTCTCTTGCGTTAGCTCCGCCCACCCTCTCTGGGGTGACTCCACCATTTCTTTACATGAAAATCTTTGAGATTATAATAATAATAATAAACATCCCAGCATATAAATTATTGTAGTTGCCAGCTGGACATGACCTTACCCTTACTGAGTCTACATTTGAACATCACACCAACCTGATGTGAATTGCTTGCTCTAACGCCATCTGATGTGCTCACTGCACACATGTATCTTGACAGTAGGTCATAGGTCAAGCACCACACCAATGACCACCGGTGTTGGGGGTAACATGTTACAAAGTAACACATTACTGTAATCACATTACATTTGTCTGTAACAAAGTGTAGCGCGTTACGGATCCTAATTCGGTAATCACATTACAGTTACTAAATCAATAACTAATTGCCCAGGGCCACCACTGTGCTGAAACTCACACATGCTTAATCCTGAAACAAAGTGGGCATTTTAACACGATGGTGACCGGGAATGACTCACTTTTGGGTCCAGCCTCAGTGGCCATTCGAGGAACTACAGCTGTCAGTATCACTTCTGGGGCTTCCTCTTCCAAAGTACCTATGATAATAACTCATGGCAGTCCTAGCTCTTTTCATAATCTTATTAAATAGGCTAGGTCTAGGTCTAAAAAAGAAGAAGAAAAACGAAAACAAAAAAGTCCAGAGATAATGGATAAAATAGCATTTGTGATGATGATGATTGGCTCGACGTTTGAGATTTTTTTCTTTTTGGGGGGGAAATGACGCCCCTGTAATTTGTTTTATTTTTCACCTTTAGTACTTCCTAAGGGCTTTATTTTGAAAGGAACGACCGGAAGTCCCATGTTTTATTCTGGTTGGCTTGACCCTGGTCTCTGCATGCTGCTCGCTGCTCGGGACAAAACCTCACGGAGCTGCATTCATTTCCCAGTAGTGGAGAAGAGAAGAGAAGAGACGGTGGAGAAGCGGAGAGCTCGCCCTCCTCGCTGCGGGGATTTAGGATACCTTTCATGGACTTATTGGCACAGGACGAGCAGCACTCGCGTTCCCCCCCGCACTCAAATACGATTACAGTTACAGCGCTGTTTCACGCAGCGAAACTAAACTAGTTGGCTAAAATCTTATACATGTCTTCTTCACCTGCATCGACTTCGCGTGTAATGTGTTTTATGTGCTTGCGCTCAACAGTGAGGTAGACTTTATGCCGAATCATATTTTATTTTATTTTACTGCAAATGCGAGAGAGAGAGAGAGAGAGTGCGGACAAAGCGCTGATTTCCCCCCCGTGATCAGGACCAGGAGGTCGGTGTGATCAGGACCAGGAGGTCGGTGTGATCTGTCACACAGTCTGTCTGTCTGTCACACAGGCAGGGCATGATGATCTGTCTGCTTCTCCACAAGTGGAGGAGGAATATTTCTCCGGAGATGCTGCTGCTGCTGCTGATGTTGTGGTTTGGACCTCTGGCTGGAGCGGCTCCCTCTCTGACCACCGAGCAGCTGGACACGGGGGTGGTGAGTTTCTCTACACCTTTTCTACACATCATCTCCACAACATTATACTCTCTCTGGACACGAAGTTTGTCCTACTTGCACTGGTTGGATGTGAGGTGGGTCGTGGGTGGTGTTAGATCTTCTACCCACTCTTTGACCTGGAGGTGGTGAGTTCTGCTACTCGTAACTCATCGTCAGAGCGGTCTTCAGGTTGCTCTCTATCGACACTTGCTCTGAATTTTAACAACAACTCGCCCCATCCAAACAGAGATAGATGATGGAATATTGGAGCTGAGCTGTTCTATTCTCCACGACACAAACCAAGATCACTTTATTGACCGATGAATATATAATAAATGCATGGGAGTGTGTCTCGGTGCCTAATATACAGTAGACAAGCTGCACTGTTACACGGTCAGCTCACAGGCACAGCAGGACCAGTGCGGAGTGCTGCAAGGCAGGAGGAGGAGAGGAGAGGAGAGGAGACAGAGAAGAGAGGAGAGGAGACAGAGAGGAGAGGAGAGGAGAGGAGACAGAGAAGAGAGGAGACAGAGAAGAGAGGAGGAGAGGAGAGGAGAGGAGGAGGGGAGGAGAGGAGAGGGGAGGAGAGGAGAGGAAGAGGGGAGGAGAGGAGAGGAGGGGAGAAGAAGAGGAGAGAGGAGGGGAGAGGAGAGGAGAGGAGACAGAGAGGAGACAGAGAATAGAGGAGAGGAGGGGAGAGGAGAGGAAACAGAGAGGAGACAGAAGAGAGGAGAGGAGAGGAGAGAGGAGAGAGGAGAGGAGAGGAGAGGAGAGAGGAGAGAGGAGAGGAGAGGAGAGAGGAGAGGAGAGAGGAGAGGAGAGGAGAGGAGAGAGGAGAGGAGAGAGGAGAGGAGAGGAGAGAGGAGAGGAGCGCTTTGAGTCATGGCTCCATGAATATACCGTGACTGCTCGGTTTGACACCCGATGCCAAGTTGAAACAATTGCTCTTTTAAAATAACTGATCATACAGACACAGTGGGCTTGACTGCAAGGAATGAATGAATGTAAACTGTCAACGGCGCTTAATCCTTCGAGCCTCCAATTAATTTTAGGAGGATGCTTTACAAATATCAGATGTAAATAACCCCTTATAGAAATGTGACACATTTTAAAATAACAATACATAGGATATACAGCAAAGTCAATTTGTATCCGATATTTTAATATAAGCATTGTGTATGACCAAGAGGAAAGCTTATGAGCCTTCTTAAATACCACACATTGTCAATTGGGCTACACCAACATCAGGCTGCCTGGACCCACACCCATAGTATATAGGCCTATACTCCATCCATATTCAAAGATGAAGATGAAGAGGGAGAGAAGTGAAGTACCCGAACCAAATGTGATCATTTTAGAACAATGACCTAATCATTCAGACAGACGTCGTAATTGTTTTGAGTATGACAGAAAACAAAATGACTGCTCACCCCAACTCCTGTCCTGTCTTTGCCCCGCCCTCTCTATCTCTCTCTCTCTCTCTCTCTCTCACACACACACACACACACACACACACACACACACACACACACACACACACACACACACACACACACACACACCTGTCAAATTTTCCTTGGTTTCCGATACAGAAACTTGAGATGAACTTTACATTTCTTGTTACCATGCACACAAAAATAGATCACTTTCTATTTCCACCCCTTGTCTTATTGCTTTATATTCTGCAATATATTTCTAGAGAGAGAGAGAGAGAGAGAGAGAGAGAGAGAGAGAGAGAGAGAGAGAGAGAGAGAGAGAGAGAGAGAGAGAGAGAGAGAGAGAGAGAGAGAAAGAGAAAGAGAGAGAGAGAGAGAGAGAGAGAGAGAGAGAGAGAGAGAGAGAGAGAGAGAGAGAGAGTATGTTATAGGGATGGCTCGATACCACTTGTTCATGTCCGATACCGATACCACAACCTCATCATTTTTTGATTGGTCAGCAGTGCCATTCAAACATTCCTAATTAAAGTTAAATAGCAAACCGTCTCTTGTTACAACTGTCGCTGGTCTCGCCTACTTTTGTGTTGTGTGAAACAAGGGGCGGAGCTTACTTTAGGCATCATGGTGTTTGTAAACAAGGCACACACGGGCTAATCTAGTTTTATTTGGCATTTTCAAGCAAGCTTTGGACTTTTTGGATTTACTATAAGGACTAAAACATGAGAGGAGCAGCAGAGGACAACTAACTTGATCACTGCTGAGGCAAGTTGGTGTGGTGAGTGTTGTTCATTCATAGGGTTTGTTTGGCCTATAGCGTTAATCTGCCACTTCGTTACGCAGGAAGTGTGTAGATTTGACTTCACGTCTATGGGAATGCTAATGCTAATGCTAATGCTAATGCTAACGTGTTGCTCGTGATGTCGTGGTGTGTTGTTGTGCTGCTGGATTGACCGCTGCTCTGTGTGTTTTTTGTTGTGGCTCAGCTGTTTGTTGGAGTGGATCTGTCTCTCTCTCTCCCTCTCCCTCTCTCTCTCTCCCTCTCCCTCTCTCTCTCTCTCTCTCTCCCTCTCTCTCTCTCTCTCTCTCTGTAAGGTTGCGGTCGGGTTGTTTGTGTGATACAGCGACCTTGTATCAGGCAATCTGCGCTGTTGAAGTTTCCAACGCTCAAAATACTCACATTGTATTCAATTGCACTCGGCTGTTTGGCTTTTTTCTTCCTTGATCTTAAAAGAAGTCCACACAGCTGACATGATGACGACACAGCTGACATGATGACATGGTGACATGATGACATGATGACATGATGACGACACAGCTGACATGATGACACAGCTGACATGATGACATGATGACATGATGACATGACGACACAGCTGACATGATGACATGATGACACAGCTGACATGATGACATGATGACATGATGACATGATGACACAGCTGACATGATGACATGCTGACGACACAGCTGACATGATAACGACACAGCCGACATGATGACATGACGACACAGCTGACATGACGACATGGTGACACAGCTGACATGGTGACACAGCTGACATGATGACGACACAGCTGACATGATGACATGGTGACACAGCTGACATGATGACGACACAGCTGACATGATGACATGATGACATGATGACATGATGACATGACGACACAGCTGACATGGTGACACAGCTGACATGATGACATGATGACGACACAGCTGACATGACGACATGGTGACACAGCTGACATGGTGACACAGCTGACATGATGACGACACAGCTGACATGATGACATGGTGACACAGCTGACATGATGACGACACAGCTGACATGATGACATGATGACATGATGACATGACGACACAGCTGACATGGTGACACAGCTGACATGATGACATGATGACATGACGACACAGCTGACATGGTGACACAGCTGACATGATGACATGATGACATGATGACATGACGACACAGCTGACATGGTGACACAGCTGACATGATGACATGATGACGACACAGCTGACATGATGACATGGTGACATGATGACATGACGACACAGCTGACATGATGACACAGCTGACATGATGATGGCACAGTGCAGCTCTCACTCACATACTGTTCACATGCTGGCGCTGTTCATCAGTGTTCACATCTCTCTCTTCACGACACGCTGCTCAAAGTTTAGTTCAGCATTTAGGCGATAGTTTAGGCCAATGGATCGGATCGGATCGGATTGTACTTTTCTTCCCCTCTGATACCGATCCAGTGATTTTGGCCAATATCGGCCCAGTATCGGATCAGCGCATCCCTACTATGTATGGTATGCTACATACAACTGTCCAGAAATATTTAAAAACAAAGAACATCACCTGCCTCTCCCCTATATTACAAAAATGTCCTACTTCAAAAAAGGAATAAATCATCCTGGACCGAACACAGCACCCCTCCCTCCCTCCTCCTCCTCCTCCTCCTCCTCCTCCTCCTCCTCCTCCTCCTCCTCCTCCTCCTCCTCCTCCTCCTCCTCCTCCTCAGTAAGTTTAAAAGCATCCAGGTTGTCTGTCTATCAGTGTGAAAGACTCAGATGTGTGGTGCCAGTGGCCCCGTCATCTGAAGAGCATGTGCCCCTGGACTCAGTTCAACCTGCTCTACCAAATGGTCATTGGTGCCATGCCTGACAGGACATTCATCAGGAACTTCTTCCTCGCTGGACCAAAAACAAGCCAAACCCTGAAACCACCCATCAAACCTCCTATTATGGATGGGCAATATATCAATATTATATGGACATTGTTGTGATATGAGACTAGATATCGTCTTAGATTTTAGATCTCGTAATCACACCCAAAAAAGGTGTGCCCATGGTACCTCTCCAGAGTCTTCACCCTAGAACTTTGCTCCACGGCACACTTGCTCGAGTGACATCACTGATGACATCACAATTGCTTGAGTGACATGACATCATTATTGATATCAATCATTGATGTTGCAATACACACTCTCTCTCTCTCTCTCTCTCTCTCTTTTTCTCTCTCTCCCTCTCCCTCTGTCCTGATTCTTTCTTTATTGTCTTTCTCTATGGAAACAGAGACACCAGTGTGTGTCATCAGAGAGTTCACTCAGGGGGGAAACCACTACCTTTTAGAAAGGATGTAGTTGTGCCTATTCATGCGGGGCAGTAGCCAAGGGCACCGTAATGTAAGGGTCCTTGGTGCTGCCGAGGACAGTGATGTCATAACTCCTAGTGCCATCATCAGTGATGTCATAGAGAACTGATGACATCATCAGTAATGTCATAACTCCTAGTGACATCATCGGTGATGCCATAAATCCTACCCTGCTGGTGGTAGTAGATGTCGGAAAGCTCTCGGTAGGGAAACAGTGGATGGATGGATCCAGGAGAAGGTGGTAATGCAACATTAAGGAAGAAGAAGAAGAAGGGATTATTTCGAGTACGAACATCTGAGTGGACAATGGCGAGTACCAGTCTACCAGCCCACAGTAACTTGGAGACCTCCTCGGCTTGCGTTCTGACCGACACCCGGGTCGGGTGCCAGCTAACTACAGACAATCAACCCGTCCGGTCCTTTAGAGTAGTCCCTTTAGAACGGTCTCGTCTCTCCAGCCAAATCTCTGCTTTACAAGCAGCAGGTCCTGCTAGATCTCCACAACACTACTCTGACCAACGTGGGAAAAGCATTCACACTAGAGAGAAACCCTTCCTCTGTGACCAATGTGGGAGCAGTTTCAGTCGCAGAGATGGCCTAACATCACATCAACGCAGTCACACTGGAGAGAAACCCTACAGGTGTGACCAGTGTGGGAAAAGCTTCAGTCACTCAGGTGACCTAACAAAACACAAACGCAGTCACACTGGAGAGAAACCCTACAGGTGTGACCAATGTGGGAAAAGCTTCAGTCACTCAGGTGACCTAACAAAACACAAACGCATTCACACTGGAGAGAAACCCTACAGGTGTGACCAATGTGGGAGCAGTTTCAGTCGCAGAGATGCCCTGACATCACATCAACACAGTCACACTGGAGAGAAACCCTACAGGTGTGACCAATGTGGGAAAAGCTTCAATCACTCAGGTGTCCTAACAAAACACAAACGCATTCACACTGGAGAGAAACCCTACAGGTGTGACCAATGTGGGAGCAGTTTCAGTCGCAGAGATGCCCTGACATCACATCAACACAGTCACACTGGAGAGAAACCCTACAGGTGTGACCAATGTGGGAAAAGCTTCAATCACTCAGGTGTCCTAACAAAACACAAACGCACTCACACTGGAGAGAAACCCTACAGTTGTGACCAATGTGGGAGCACCTTCAGTCGCAGAGATAACCTAACATCACATCAACGCACTCACACCGGAGAGAAACCCTACAGGTGTGACCAATGTGGGAAAAGCTTCAGTCACTCAGGTGACCTAACAAAACACAAACGCATTCACACTGGAGAGAAACCCTACAGGTGTCACCAATGTGGGAGCAGCTTCTGGCGCAGAAATGCCCTAACATCACATCAACACATTCACACTGGAACAGGCTACAGGTGTGTCTCCGCTGTAGGAGACTGTTCGCTCAGTCATGTAATCTGAAGAGACACCGCTGCATCTAAACCTGCTGAAGAGCGCCCCCACTGGCCTTTTTGAAAGCTTGGGACAGTGCAAAAGATAACCGTTCTAGCTGTTAGTGTTCTAGCTGTTAGTGTTCGTGTTAGTGTTTGCCTTTACCCACTTAGTCATATCCACATTACTGGGGCCGGTTGCACCAACTGGTCTTACTGTACACTGGTCTTAAGCTAAGTTGGTCGTAACTTTACGACCTAACAGCTACGCCGGTTGCACCACGGTTGCACCAGACGGCTTAAGCCTTCTTTTCACTACGCCCAGGCGTAAGAGTTACGCCTGGTTAAGAGGAGGCGTAGAGCCTGCCTGTCTCCACGGAGACCTTTTTGAATCCTTACCGTCATCGTCGTAACACAGCCAGTTCTCCGTCTTTGAAGCACAATGTTAAGATTATAACTAACTAGTTGTGTGGCTTAGCCTTCCCAAATGTTGCCGTTAATTTTTTTAGAATTTAATACATAGAATTGGGAACGTTACATTCAATTTCATTCAGACTGTCTGTCTGGCTCAATCGCCGCCATTTTTCCCCCGGAGCGAGGGAGGGTGGGAGGAGGGAGGGTGTTACAGTAGTGGCTGAGAGAGCGTAGTGGCACAGTGCGCTCCAAGCAGGTCGCGAGGCACACATCATCCAATCAGAGGGCATTCCCCGGCAATTCACATGGACGCGCATTGCTACGACCAGCGTAGTTAAGACCAGACGTAAGTCGTGTTGGTGCAACAGGTGTAAATCCACTCTAAAGACTGGTCTTAACTAAGACCGACGTAGGAGTTACGACCAGGCATAGTTAAGACCAGTTGGTGCAACCGACCCCTGATGATTATTTATCAAAAGTCTCATGTAAAGATTTTGTGAAAACAGCAAGTTACAACTGAACACTTAGCCCACTTTGTAGAAAATACCTAGATATACAGTATCTGTATCTGTATCGTGTGTCGCCATTCAGCCTAAAAATAGAGATATTATTTTTGGTCCATATCGCCTAGCCCTACCTCCTTTCCTTGGACTCTGGATAATATGTGATAGGGATCCAGTCTCTAAACAGAGACGACACCCCTCCCCAGTACTAATATCCAGATCATGTGACAGCTGTCTGTCTGTTACCTCCCCAGTACTAATATCCAGATCATGTGACAGCTGTCTGTCTGTTACCTCCCCAGTACTAATATCCAGATCATGTGACAGCTGTCTGTCTGTTACCTCCCCAGTACTAATATCCAGATCATGTGACAGCTGTCTGTTACCTGCCCAGAACTAATATCCAGATCATGTGACAGCTGTCTGTTACCTCCCCAGTACTAATATCCAGATCATGTGACAGCTGTCTGTTTGTTACCTCCCCAGTACTAATATCCAGATCATGTGACAGCTGTCTGTCTGTTACCTCCCCAGTACTAATATCCAGATCATGTGACAGCTGTCTGTCTGTTACCTCCCCAGTACTAATATCCAGATCATGTGACAGCTGTCTGTTTGTTACCTCCCCAGTACTAATATCCAGATCATGTGACAGCTGTCTGTCTGTTTGTTACCTATCTTCCACTGGAGGTCAGCTGTGCACTTTTCAGGAGCTAGCTTATACACAGACTGCTAGCAGCCTTTTACTGAAATAGATGGACCAGCAAACTCAGTTGACTTTGAGGCCTTCATCCCCGCCAGAAACCTTAATGCTACGCGCACTCCATTCCTTAGGCTCGCCCACTGCGCGGGCTCGCTAGCTCAGCCGCTGCGTGACCTCGCCCACCCTACAGCTCGCATACGCAGCTCAGCCGCTGTGTGACCTCGTCCACAGCTCAGCTGCTGTGTGGCCTCGCCTGCCCTATTGGCGTGTGTATATTGCTCACAAAATGTTGCCCCTAAGTTTACATCCGCACATGTGTGTGCCCCTTAAGTTTACATCCATCAGTCTTAGGGCCTGTGTCCACCTGGCGTCTTTTCCTCAGGTCCAGCGTCTATTTTCAATTGTTTCCAATGGGAGGAGAGCGTATGCGAGCGCACACGGACGTGTAGAGAAAGTGCAGAGCGCCCAGCGTCTTTTTTCTGCGTTTTTGTGCGCCGACTCCCAGCGCTTCCAGCTGAAAATATTTTAACTTTTCAGAAAGACGCTGGTGTCGGCTGCTCCTTTTCTGGTAACTAATCATATGGAAAAACTATCGCAACAGAGACAGAACGGCTCAATTGTGGGAGCAGATCGGCTAGACACTTAATATTTCTGGTGAGTGTTGTGCTTACTGCTTTTAATAGCGTAGCCTACCTGTGTTGTTAGCTTGCTAGCTGTCAGCTATCAAGCTGAACTAACGTTACTTGCAGACTGCTTCCTTGTATATTGTGCGCTGGGATCAGCGTTCCCCAGCGCACTCCCAGCTTTTAACGTCGGAAAAAGAAGCTAGGTGGACACAGGCCCTTAGACATCATTGATGACATCATCAGTGTCTTATGACATCATCAGTGACTTATGACATCATCAGTGATGTCACAATGCCTCTGGGACAAAAATTTAAACGGAGAGAGAACATAGAACAAACAAACATTGCCCACATTGACCCTCTTAAATTAGGGGTGTCACATACACGATATTGGGTTCACGATAACGATACGATACGATATTTTAACAATATTCTTTTGCGATCGATTTGTAATCGCGATATGAGATTTCATCTCAACGATACATATTGTCACGTTTTGGTATCGCGATATATTGTGGGACGATATATTGTGACATCCCTAATATATATATATATATAGATATATATAGATATGCCACTTCCTACCCTACGGTGTGAAACGTTAGGGTTGTGCTACAACCCAGGTTTTACGAGTGAGAACGAGAGCTCTCACTAGTGCCTACTTCGCTGCGTACGCAGCATTATGGAAGACTGTCATTTTTGCTCCAAAAATTACTTTTACATTAAAACCTGACCACGCCCCTTTAGGTGACGTGGTGCCCCCCTGGGCTGACTGGGCCTCCCACCTCGCCCCCGTGACTACGTCACGGCCAGTCACCCCAGGGGCCGCCACTCATTTCTTCCAGCCAGCTGAGATCCGACGCACCCAGAGACGCATCGACGCAGCAAGGCTGGGTAGTGAGAGCTCTCGTTCTCACTCGTAAAACCTGGGTTGTAGCACAACCCTAACGTTTTACTTCGTTTCGAACTCAAGCTCTCACTAGTGCCTCCATTCAACCGACCTTGCTGCCGGGAGCACCCCACAGGGCGACCCGAAAGGCACCGGTGAACCACGGCCATATGGCAACGTTTATGCCTAACCGTCTGACATATTAGAGTGGCAACGATACTACTTTCTTGCCACCGACAGCACCGCGTGCGCAAACTGCGAACCGGACACGTCGAGACTGTAGTACCTGACGAAAGTGTGATGAGAGGACCATGAGGCCGCGGCACACATGTCCTTCACCGACACACCACGCAACAACGCAGAGGATGTCGCAACACCTCGCGTAGAATGCGCCTTGATACCCTCCGGGGGAACCTTGCCCAC
The DNA here is from genome assembly GCF_964638095.1 of Poromitra crassiceps. Taxonomy (NCBI): domain Eukaryota; kingdom Metazoa; phylum Chordata; class Actinopteri; order Beryciformes; family Melamphaidae; genus Poromitra; species Poromitra crassiceps. The sequence continues at coordinate 8,730,804 of NC_139638.1, read as the reverse complement.
GGCAGAGTATGCCAACGCGATCGCCTCCACTATCCAGTGTGATAAGCGATCCTTGGAAAGGGGTCCGCCCTGGGCCCTTTGCCCAAAGCAAACCAACAGCTGATCTGTAATGCGTAAAGCGCGCATCCTAGCCACATAGGCCGAGAGCGCCCTTACGGGGCACAGCATGTGCAAACGTCTCTCCTCACCCGAACTGAACGGCGGGGGACAGAATGCCGATAAGTCTATTACCATAGACCTATAGCTGGCATTAATATTCTTGGGCTGGTACGCCGGGTTAGGTCGCAACGTAACCCTGCGCCCATCGTCCCCAAAAACCATACAGGCCTGCTGTACCGAGAGGGCAATCAGGTCACTGACTCTCTTCCCTGACGATAAGGCCAGCAGCAGCGCAGTCTTTAAGGACAGAACCTTTAAATCGGCGGAGTCCAAGGGCTCAAACGGATGACCCGTTAGCCCGTCCAGCACCGTAACCAGGTCCCATTTGGGAAAAACGCACCGCACCGGCGGGCGCAGTTTACGCGCCCCCTTCATGAAGCGCGAGACCAAAGGGCACACCCCCACGGGGGTCCCTTCAATCCCCATGTGGCAAGCCGAAATCGCGGCTACGTACACCTTAAGCGACTGCGGGGACTGCCCCGCGTCAAGCAAGCTTTGAAGGAAACAGAGAACTGGACGCACGCTGCAGTTCACTGGATCCACACCCTTACTTGTGCACCATCGCGAAAAAACCCGCCACTTGTACGCATACTGGGTGCGGGTCGAAGCGGCCCTAGCACTCTGAATAGTGCGCACCACATTGTCAGGCAAGCCCTGTGCTAGCAACTGGTCCCGTTCAGGAGCCAGACTGCTAGCTTCCACCTGCCTGGGGAGGGGTGGAACACCTCCCCCTCCGCCTGGGACAGGAGATCGGCCCGCACCGGCAATGCCCACGGCGGGCCCTGCGCCAGGGAGACCAGGTCCGCAAACCACGTCTGCCTGGGCCAGAACGGGGCCACTAGAACGAGCCGGAGACGCTGTTCCCTCACCCTGTCCAACACCTGACGGATCAGGGGGATCGGTGGAAACGCATAGAGCCCCTCCCGTGGCCACGCGTTTGCCAACGCGTCGTGTCCCAACGGGGGGCTGTCCTCCTGGATTGAGAACCACAATGGGCAGTGCGTCGCGCGCCGCGATGCGAACAGATCGACGCGGGCACGACCGAACCTGGCCCAAATCTGTTCCACCACCTGAGGGTGGAGGCACCACTCCGTGTGACGGGGGTAGCCTCGAGACAGCAGGTCGGCGCCGTAATTCAGCCGTCCCGGCAGATAGACCGCCGACACTGACAGGAGACGGGGATACGCCCACAGGTGAATCTCCGCCGCTAACCGGTTCAAAGCCTTCGACCGCACACCGCCCTGTTTGTTCAGGTGGGCGATCGCCGCCATATTGTCCGAGCGAATCAGCACATGGCGTCCATGTATGACTCGCTGGAAATGAAGCAGAGCGAGGCGGATCGCCTCCAGCTCCAAGACGTTTATGTGGCGATGCCCCTGGGCTTCCCACCGGCCGTTCGCCGACAGAAACCCGCACACCGCACCCCAACCCCAGAGGGAGGCGTCGGTGCGAATCACTAGCCTGAGCGGGACCGGGCCCAATCGAGTGCCCCTCGATAGGTAACGGGGGTCTGCCCACATGGCCAAAGCCAGGCGGGCCTGACCTGTCATAGGCACCCTGCGATGACGGTCCCTGGCTGGATCCAAGCGCAACGCAAGGAACCAGATCTGGAACGGACGCATGTGTAGCCTCCCCAGGGGGAGCACATGCAGCGCCGAGGCCATCAGGCCCAACATAACTGCGCACTGAAGCACTGACACCGAGGAGCATCGACTTAATGTCCTCGCTGTCCGCACCGTGCACGCCTGTCGCTCCCGCGAAAGGCGGGCTCGCATAGCCCGGGAGTTCAACTCGAGCCCCAGGAAGATCGCCGTCTGTTCTGGGGCGAGGCAGCTCTTTTTCCAATTCACCATAAACCCTAAGGTTTGCAGGTGATCGGTCACCACCTTGGTATGTTTCATGGCCTCGATCCTCGAGCCGGCCACAATAAGAGCGTCGTCGAGGTAAAGGAAGATGCGAACCCCTCTCGCGCGGAGGGGAGCCAAGGCCGTCTCCACGAAAGCCGTGAAGGTTCGCGGGCTCAATGACATGCCGAAAGGCAAGACACAGAACTCGTAAGCCTTCCCTAGGAAGGAGAACCTCAGGTATTTCCTGTGTCTCTTGACCACGTGGACATGGAAGAACGCATCTTTCAGGTCCACGGAAGTAAAGAAATCCCCCTGTCTCAACGCGTTGAAGAGGTGGGGAAAAGAGAGCATTCGGAACGGGAGCTTCCTCAGCGTCTTGTTGAGGCGCCGGAGGTCCAGAATTGGACGCATGGAGCCGTCCTTTTTGGGCACGACGAAGTACCTGTGGTAGAACCCCGAGCGTACCTCTGCCTTGGGGACCGAGCGGATCGCCCCCTTGGCGAGGAGCGACAAGACCTCCTTGTGGAGTATGTTTATAAACTCCCCCTCCACGACCGTATCGTGGGTCCCGTCGAACCTGGGTGGGGCCCTGGCAAACTGCATGGCGTAACCCTTCCGAAGGGTGCGCCGCAGCCACGGGGACGGGGAACACAGACGCTCCCAGGCCTCGAGCCTGTCGGGCAACGATGGTCTGTTTAGTATATTGTTGGGCACCGGGGGACCCGGTGCTTTAGTTGGGGAAGAAAAAGGGGGGGGCGGGACAAACGAGGCTAAGCCCCCCTGCCGGTTTCTTACGCGGGCTCCGCCTACTGACGTGCCCTGTGAGCGTGTTGAACCGGCGAAACCCCCAGCCGTGCGGCTTTCGCCGGCTGGGGGGCGTAAGGAGGCAAGCCTCTCTTTTGACCGTGGGATGCGGGCTCGTCCGCTCGCGCGGTCCCCAGGAGAGCTCCCGACCAACGATGGGCCCATGGCACCATCGATGGTGGGCTTGTCCCGGGGGCCTCCTGACGGCGGATAAGCGATCCAAGGAGAGCTCCCGACCGGGCTCGGGCGCTGGGCACCGAGGACGGTGGGCTTGTCCCTAAAGCTACAAGCCGAAGGCTGGCCCTGAAGCCAAGCCCTGGCGAGCTGGGTTGGGTTTCCCCCTGCTGAGTCCCAGACCGAAGTTGAGCGCTGAGCTCCAACGACGGTGGGCTCATAGCCCCCCCCCTTCCCCAGGGAGGTGACTAAGTACGGGACTGGTTACCCGCTCCCCGCGCACCTCCTCGTTTTGGGGGGCGGGGGCCGCGTACCCTGGCCTGCCGTGGGACGAAATATGGGCCCACCGCGGCAGGGTGGGGCGCATCCACTGGGGGCGCCCTAGCCGGTGAGACTTGTACCCGCTGACGCGGGGCGGTCCGCGGCGGCGGAGGCCCCGGAGGACGACTCTGCGCGCGCGCTTGGACCTGGAACCGGCGGTCCTCCCCCTTCGCCCGCTTGGGCAAGAAGGAGCGGACCGCCGCCGAGTCCCTCTTAGTTGTCTCCAACCGCTGGGCCAAGTCTTCCACGGAGGAGCCGAACAGGCCCCCCGGGGAGATCTGAGCCCCCAGCAGCCTCCTCTTATCCTGCTCAGGGAGCTGGGTAAGATTCAGCCACAGGTGGCGGTGGGTGAGAACAGAGAAGGCCATGACCTTCCCACTGTTCTGCGCCAGGCAGTCCACCATACGCATGGCGTAGTCCGTGGCCATCCTGAGCTCTGTAAACAGCTCGGGGGCAGGGTCACCTTGCATGTCCCGCAGGAGCACCGCCTGGTAGCCCTGCAGAATGGCCAGGTTGTTGGTCATGGCGGCGGACTGCCCCGCCGCCAAGTACGCCTTTTCGGCCAACTTGGCTGTAAGTTGGCACGCTTTAGAGGGCAAAGCAGGCCTCGCGGAGTTAGGGGCCAGGTGTCTGGCCACCATGTCCTCGATAGGAGGCATCGCGGTTAACGCGAGTTTATCCGCCCCCTCTAAGGCCGACCACGGAGCCATGCCTGCGCAGAGCGGCTTGGCCTCCTGAGGCCTTTCCCATCCTGACTGCACCGCGCGAACCACGTCTATACAGACCGGCAGCCGGGGCTTCGGGCGAGGTGCCTGTGGTGCCTGGAGCGGCTGGTAGTAGCAACCCCGCAGCACTGATTCGAGGGGCGGAGGTGTTTCGGCCCGAGCGATGCCAAGCTTAGCTGCAGCCCTGGACATTGCCCCCAGAAACTGCTTCTGATAGGGTTCGTTGAGGCTAGCCTCCGAACGGGTCCCTAACAGAGAGGTGGTCGCGGTCGCGCGGTCCCAATCCTCCCCGCCAGACAACTCCTCTTGGGGGGCGTTCTGGGGGGGAATGATGGGGTCATAGGGGAAAAACCCCCCCTGTTCTAACACAGGGTCGATGGGCTCGTCCCCCCAGTTCAAACTCTGCCGTTCGGGTAGGACCGGGGAGCCCTGCTCTTCAGGTAACTCCTCTTCCTCCGAGCGGTCAGACCCACCGCACGCGCCTCCCTCGGGAGGTGCGTGGCTAAGCCGCGGGCCCACCTGGACAAAGAGCATAGCTCTCTCCCGTAAAACGGCCAAGGTAAAGCCCTCGCATGCCCGGCAGAAGTCTGACTTCAACAGGGCGTCGCTAGCATGGTTGTGCCCGAGGCAAAACACACACTGGCTGTGGCGGTCCTGGATCGCCAAAGTAGCCTCACAGCTAACACAGCTCTTGGCTGTCTCCCTCTGTCTCATGTCAGCCGCCCGGTTCATTGTGCGAGAGAGCGGAGCTAACCCGCCAACAAGATCCGCCGACTGTACAAGAATTAGCGGGAGTTTAACGTGTAAGCTGACTGTTTACAGTCGCTTGCAACGGTAAAGATGCTGGAGTGCTAAGCTAGCTGCTAGCTGCACGAGACGACTAGCTAGCTATCTATTTAACGTTACTCCAGCCGGAGAAACGTGCGCGCGCTAACGGTAGTAGCTGGCGCCTACAGTACCTAGCAACAGCAGCACAAGCACGGATGCAAGCTAGCTAACTGTGACAACTGTGCTAAATAGCCTGTTGTTCTAGTGCTTAACGGTACAAGCTATTCTGCACGTGTGCAACCTAGCTAAAAGTTATGAGTGCAGACCTGAGTCTTGCGCTCGAGCCAAACAAACGTTAACCCAGCCGGGGAAACGTCAATACATGCACTGTACGGCGACAGTGATACAAGCACTGCGCAGCGGCAGTATTATAAAACAACAGTTAGCAAGAAGATACTCTTAGCTTGGATGACTTGATCCGATGCCGCTGGTGAAGAGAACAGGAACGGGTCCCCGAATCCTGATTTATCTCGTCCACGCGAACCTCTCGAAGGCGGGCAAATTAACCGGAGCGAGTCTATTTGTCCAAACTCTGAAGAGCGCTGACTTTCGAGCTAACCGCGGAGCTTAAGAAAACGACGTCCTCACACTGGCTGGAAGAAGCGAAGAGTGGCGGCCCCTGGGGTGACTGGCCGTGACGTAGTCACGGGGGCGAGGTGGGAGGCCCAGTCAGCCCAGGGGGGCACCACGTCACCTAAAGGGGCGTGGTCAGGTTTTAATGTAAAAGTAATTTTTGGAGCAAAAATGACAGTCTTCCATAATGCTGCGTACGCAGCGAAGTAGGCACTAGTGAGAGCTTGAGTTCGAAACGAAGTAAAACTCATCCTGCTCTGGGGTTGTAAAGGGCAGGAAGCACCGCCTCCTTTTGAGAAAACTAACAGCGAGAGAGAATTGATCAAGAGACATTGGCCACACACTAATGAACTGAGGGTCTCTAAGCTCAGAGCACTATACGCAGTCTGAAGGGTATTTATATCACACTATTATATATATATATATATATATATATATATATATATATATACTGTATATATATATATATATATAATGAACTGAGGGTCTCTAAGCTCAGAGCACTATACGCAGTCTGAAGGGTATTTATGTAAGGGATAATGTATACTGAGTCGGTGATTACTGTGGAAATAATGACCGACAGGTGAGATTGAGCCCGACGCGCAGCGGAGGGCTTAATCATTCACCTGAAGGTCATTATTTCCAGTAATCACCGGCTCAGTATACATTATCCCGCTTAGAACACGGCCTACAACTAAATCATTCAATAATCTGACAAAAATGTCGAGAAATAATGACCGGTGAATATTGTTGATTGACCAGTCAGAATCGAGTATTCGAGAGAGCCGTGTTCTAAATCACACTATTTATTATATATATAATGAACTGAGGGTCTCTAAGCTCAGAGCACTATACGCAGTCTGAAGGGTATTTATATCACACTATTATATATATATATATATATATATATATATATATATATATATATATATATATATATATATATATAAATGAACTGAGGGTCTCTAAGCTCAGAGCACTATACGCAGTCTGAAGGGTATTTATATCACACTATTATATATATATATATATATATATATATATATATATATATATATAATGAACTGAGGGTCTCTAAGCTCAGAGCACTATACGCAGTCTGAAGGGTATTTATATCACACTATTATATATATATATATATATATATATATATATATATATATATATATATATATAATGAACTGAGGGTCTCTAAGCTCAGAGCACTATACGCAGTCTGAAGGGTATTTATATCACACTATTTATTATATATATATATATAATGAACTGAGGGTCTCTAAGCTCAGAGCACTATACGCAGTCTGAAGGGTATTTATATCACACTATTATATATATAATGAACTGAGGGTCTCTAAGCTCAGAGCACTATACGCAGTCTGAAGGGTATTTATATCACACTATTTATTATATATATATATATATATATATATATATATATATATATATATATATATATATATATATAATGAACTGAGGGTCTCTAAGCTCAGAGCACTATACGCAGTCTGAAGGGTATTTATATCACACTATTTATTATATATATATATATATATATATATATATATATATATATATAATGAACTGAGGGTCTCTAAGCTCAGAGCACTATACGCAGTCTGAAGGGTATTTATATCACACTATTTCCACAAGCTATTTCAAGTCTGGCACACCCCCAACAGCACGTTCTTCACACCAGCCACACCGATGAAACTTTAAACACATAGTACTATTTCAGTTATACTGCCCAGACAAAGCATTGCAACCTTCATCAGCAAATACGTGCGATATGAATTTTTAGATTGCTTTTAGATTGTTGAGTGTTAAATGTTTTGCTTTCTAGGATAATAGCCAAGGATATATGTGCTTAAGAGGAAGCAGCACTGTGCAAACTCTTTTCTACTTGAAATGTGCATATGAAGTCATGCTGGCATCAAGTGGCCAAAACTGTGGGTGAATTCTGAAGCCAATGTGGAAGTGGCAGCAGTGTCATTGACAGATTCAAACGGATATAACACAGGGTTGTTTCGGGTTGTTTGCCTGATTGACAGGTCGCCTGTCCAGTGATAAACACGTTGTCGCCCTTGCATTGCCAATTATGGGCCAATGGTAGGTGGTGCTGCAGACAACCCAACCTCCATAACCCCAGGCTTGGCTCCACGCCTTGACTCACTTTGGCTGCTCTGGCTCCCAAAGAAATCCAACATGGCGGCGACAGCAGGCGTAAACACAATCTCCAGGATTCAAAACGGGTAGTCTGACAAAACGTTAGTAGGCTGTGGATAATATTATTATAAGCTAGCTCTGCCATTGGTGCTGACCATTTCAGTCTGAAATCCCCGCCCCTTCCGTTTCCGCTATCTGCGCGTTTTCAAAGTCCACGTAGCTACGTCGTGAAACAACAACAACCGCCGAGCTAGCAACCTAATGTTACATGCTAAAAATGGCAAGATTTACATGTGACTTATTGTTTTATATGTCATTTCCTTTTGCGGTGATTTAAACATTTGGTTCCAGCAAAAGAAGCTCCCCCACGACACTATTTTGCAAGAGCACCGTCGCACTCAGCGCCGCCCAAGATGCTTGTGATTGGTTTAACCCATTGATACCTGATGCAGCATTTGCGTGTATATCCCTCATTTGTGTGCGTATCCCTTTAAGACCGCGAACCACGTTAACGCGGTTCGCGGTCTTAAAGGGATACACACACAAATGCTGCATCAGGTATCAATGGGTTAAAGGAATCCATTGATCATTGGTCAGCAGCAGTGAGCATTTAAAGGATAATTAAAACACGTGATTTCAACACAATAACACTCACAACAACGCCGTTATTCCAACATTTAAGTTACTGTTAATAATCTATTTGACACTTTTTAGCATTGCTCATAAACGTTCTTGTTTACTTTGCTGGCGGCTGGTTTTATACTGCGTTCAAGTCAAGTCAGAAGAAGCCGACAAATGGGCTTCCTCTGTGTTTTACTCCAAGACCAATCATAAATAAACTACAGCAGATATTTCTCACTTTCCTTATCAGTGTGAATATAACTGACAATTTTTCATTTTCAATAACTTGGACTGCTGCTCGGCGGATTCTCTCCTCTGCTTACTGATTGGGTTCACACACTTCCTTGTGATGCCAGGTGGGAGATATCAGAGCCTGCAGAAAAGAGAACCGCACGTCCTGCTTGTAATTACCGCCAGGAGTTTCTGTCAGTTGGCAGTTGACTGTAAATATGATATGATGACATGAGCACAGCTGCGGGTAGCACTGTGACTGTTACTGTGTTCAAATGATGTGTTTTAATTGAACACTATCAATTAAGCTTAATTATCCTTTGAAGAGCACATGAAGGCATGTTCTCATCCTCTTGCTTCTTTTTTGTATCCAGTTTGTGGAGAAAAACGTCTTCAAGTTCCTTTGGATGAAAAAAATACAAACTGCCGAAATTGTGAGTGATGGAAAAACTGCATTGAGACCCATTTATTAGGGCTGACATGTAAACACAATTTTAAACCTATATTAGTAGGGTCATCTGTGGCACTTCCGTGACCGTGGAGAGCGAAGGTCCGTTTCTCAATGGATTTGTCATCTAGGAGGGTTAATAAACAAATTTAGCCGGGGTGTATTTTTAAAAAAGGCGGGGAAAATATTTGAGAGACCAAAATCCAAAATGTCTGCCGTGGAAATGAACTTTTTAATGGTTTGACCTACAATGATGCACAATACATGGTTTCAGAGTTTATTCTGGTCAAGGAATACATATTTGGTGTTTATATAATGATTTGACTTATTTTTTACCTTCAAATCCAAGATGGCTGCCAATTTTGAGCTCTAAAAGGCAGTTTTTTCAAAATCGTCATAGAGCCTTCATATTAGGCTTGAATGACAGGTCTTCTCATGATGAGTTGAATAATATACAGTATAAGTACACAGAAGTAATCTCTGAGGTCATTAAAGTCAATGTTTGTGTGTAAACAACAGTTGCTGATTTGCGGTTTCCCATTAAATAGGGTAGGCTACTGAGAATATGGTGTCCAGTTCATCCCATCACATTTTCATAATGAACCAAAAACAATTTTGCACTATAGCCTAACATAAAATAGTATTCTGTATGCAAAGCTAGCAAGGTTAGTTGCTTGAGCTGAATTTAAAGGTCAACTCAAAACAAACAATGAAATTAACTTTGAAATTAAAACTGAATCCTAGGCTACTAAATTTCATCAGCAGCAGTAAAGGTAACTTGTCTTTGAACTCAGCTGACTGTCTAGTCCTAATCCCTGTTGTGCAATGTCCCTTTTCAGTGAAGTTTTTGTTTTTGTTAAGAGTATGGACTTTTAATCTTGACCTTGTTGGTAGGCAACGGCCCTTTTTCAGTCAAGCATTTTCAGATTAGCTCAGTCAGTCTGTGAAGCAGTCAGTATAAAAAAGAAAAAGAAAAAGAAAACTTTGTTTGAGGTTATCAACGTTATTCAGTAGTCTAAAGATAGTTCTACCATCAAGAACATATAAAACAAAAGCAAAAACAATTTTTATTTGCAGAAGTCATCATTGATCATTGAAAGTTAATGTTATCTGTCTCCACAATTCTGTCAACTGACATATGCATTTGCTTTTGAAAATAAACAGCGTATAACAGCAATATAATATAACAGTAATATAATAGCGAGTTGCTTTCCCTCCCAATGAAAGACAAAGCACACAATGTCCTATGAATGTGTCCTAAAAGTGACAAGCCTTGCAAGCCCACCGATACAATAAATCAAGGCAAATGGGACAGCTTACAATTAAAAGCCCAAGACTGGTCAGGACTTGATAAATTTGATGATGTTTACACCACCACCTCCTGGGAAGATGGGGCAACCAATCGGTACATGCATTCGTCATGTTATATTTCTATTTAACTCATTCACCGCCAGTTTAGGACTGCCAATATTTAGCACAGGCCAAAGATTTTCATAATTGTTGGTCATCTTTCAAGACCCACAGTAAATTATCTATTAGCACCAGAGTGATTTGCAATACCTCAAAATGAAGATGTACGTCTCTGGGTTCACCAGGAAAAAAAAGTGAGCTTTTAGCATGTTCTGTACTCTACTTATAGCCATTTATATACACCCTGTTTTCACCCAAAATGTCTCTCTGAGAAAAGAAATTGCAGAAAATGGCATTTATGTACAGCACACAATATCATGCAGAACTCGCTCTCAATTCTTTTATTTTGAACTGTATTGACATCAGACATGTAAATATTATTCATTATGACACAAATGACAAAAAAAAAAAAAAAAATATATATATATATATATATATGAAGTGCTTTTTTTACATTCAACAATACAGTTTGCTCAGTGTGAGTGAGTGTACAGACAGACACACAGACAGACAGACAGACAGACACACAGACACAGACACACACACACACACACACACACACACACACACACACACACACACACACACACACACACACACACACACACACACAGAGAGAGAGAGTTCTGTCCACAGCTGCCTGCAGCTAGATCGCACCTCCTTCCCCCTCCTTCCCCATCAGCGTTTTCCTCCTCTCGTTCGGGCTGGGAGTGGGACGAATGCTGCGACACGAGTCACACGACACAGGAACGGGTCCGCGGCTTGGCTTTGGGACCAGGCGCTGCTGGAACCGGATCGATCATGTTCGTCACGGGTTTGACTAGGCAATCCAGGTTCGCCCTGCAGCAAGGCAGCAGTGCAGCGCGCCGAGAGGCGTTTCAATGGCGTTTTTTCCTCTGTACAAGGAAGCGCGTTTCTCTGTTTTTCCTCTTTTCCTCCTTCTTCCTCGTTTCAAACAACAGCTGCGGTATGTGTTTGATAACGTGCTGTCGGCTACCCTTTGAGGATAGGGACCAGATGACATGTCAGAGGCTGGGTAAGTGTTTCAACTACGCGCTGCACTCATAAAAACAAAAACACGTCAAACACGTCTTTGGCGTGGATGGCTATTTCTGATAAGACGTCAAAGACGTCTTTGGCGGTGAATGAGTTAATCTTCAGTTATGCTTAAGCAAGCCAGGCTGTTTATTTTCAAAAGCAAATGCATATGTCAGTTGACAGAAGTGTGGAGACAGATAACATTAACTTTAGCGAAAAATAATAACGTTACCTAACGTTAGCTAACACCAAATATCAATGATGACTTCTGCAAATAAAAATTGTTTTTGCTTTTGTTTTATATGTTCTTGATGGTAGAACTATCTTTAGACTAGTGAATAACGTTGATATCCTCAAACAAAGTGTCTTAAAGTGTGTAATGTTAACATTAGTTAGAGAAAAAGCGAGCTCGCGCAAGTGCTGACACTGACTGCTTCACAGACTGACTGAGCTAATCTGAAAATGCTTGACTGAAAAAGGGCCGTTGCCTACCAACAAGGTCAAGATTAAAAGTCCATACTCTTAACAAAAACTAAAACTTCACTGAAAAGGGACATTGCACAACAGGGATTAGGACTAGACAGTCAGCTGAGTTCGAACTTCAAAGACAAGTTTCCTTTACTGTGTGCTGATGAAATTTAGTAGCCTAGGATTCAGTTTTAATTTCAAAGTTAATTTCATTGTTTGTTTTGAGTTGACCTTTAAATTCAGCTCAAGCAACTAACCTTGCTAGCTTTGCATACAGAATACTATTTTATGTTAGGCTATAGTGCAAAATTGTTTTTGGTTTATTATGAAAATGTGATGGGATGAACTGGACACCATATTCTCAGTAGCCTACCCTATTTAATGGGAAACCGCAAATCAGCAACTGTTGTTTACACACAAACATTGACTTTATTGACCTCAGAGATTACTTCTGTGTACTTATACTGTATATTATTCAACTCATCATGAGAAGACCTGTCATTCAAGCCTAATATGAAGGCTCTATGACGATTTTGAAAAAACTGCCTCAAAATTGGCAGCCATCTTGGATTTGAAGGTCAAAAATAGGTCAAATCATTATATAAACACCAAATATGTATTCCTTGACCAGAATAAGGTCTGAAACCATGTATTGTGCATCATTGTAGGTCAAAGCATTAAAAAGTTAATTTCCACAGCAGCCATTTTGGATTTTGGTCTCTCAAATATTTTCCCCGCCTTTTTTAAAAATACACCCCCGCTAAATTTGTTTATTAACCCTCCTAGATGACAAATCCATTGAGAAACGGACCTTCGCTCTCCACGGTCACGGAAGTGCCACAGATGACCCTACTATATCCCTATGCCTATCTATTTTACTAGTCTAGTTTTCGCACCATTAACTGCATGACTAGTCTACTTACTAGGGATGCACGATATTGAATTTTTGATTCCGATACCGATATCGATAACTTCTTGCTCCTCAAGGCCGATACCGATACGATAACCGATAATATATATATATATATTTTTTATACATATTTTTTCCTGTAGTTTTTGTTTTGACCTAACCAGATGTATAAATGACATGAGCATTACTACTATGAACAAAACAAAGCCAAGAGAACAGTTTTGACTCTTCAAATAAAGTGACTATTTATTTTTCAAAATAAATATAATAATCTGAGTCAACTGCAATATGTCAAATTGTCAATGGCAATGTGTTTCCTTGAACAATAAATGAAGAATACCAACAACTATTTGGTCCATGAAACAACTATAGTATATACTATGTAGTATTACCTTTACATGGTATTATTTATACTAGGAGAGCAGCAAACATATCAAAAAACAAACAAAAAGAAATCAAACCAAACTACTTGGCATCCTATATTGTGTGTGTGTAGGTGTGTGTGTGTAACATGTAAACATTTTCGAATAGTAAGGCTCATCACTCTCAGTGGTACAAAAATAAAGGCCTATAGAACGGTTGCAATTAGCAATTCTTAATAAGCCAAGGATTCAAATTAAATACTGACAGGACAGTCAGACCTGTCTCTACATGTAAACAAAACAAATTGAAAAAGTGCATTGACTGAGACAGAGAGGGGGGGGGGGGGTTTGGCCCTGCATCGCTACTCTTTTTCGACTACTTCTACTTGTAACTCTGGGTGGATCAGTGGGAGATTTTTTTTTATTAAGAGGAGCTTCTCTGCATTATCGCATAGCAGTCGGTTTCTTTTCTCCGTCATCACGTTTCCAGCGGCAGAAAACAAGCGTTCAGAGTCAACACTGATATGGTGCTGACAGATATTTACGAGCAAGCTGAGACAGTCGCTCGTAACGGGACTGGTTGCCCCTCCAGTATTCAAGTGGGCAACGGTTCAACTGAAGGGTGGGCTCCAACAGATAGGACCGGAGCTAACAATAAAATCATCTTTATTTTTTCAAACGCCTTGTCGATAGGTACAGTCCCCGCCGGTTCCTTCCTAGGCTTCACAGCTTCTTGAGCCGCTTTCGCTTCCTCGTATGCGTTTAACACACCACCGTAGCGATGGCGATGTTTCAGGTGACTTATTAAGTTGGATGTGTTGTAGCGCGATGCCTTTTTCCCTCCTCGTGGAACTTCTGACTTGCATTTATTGCAAATGGCAAGCGAAGCGCTTTCCTCAGAAACTTTAAAAAAGTCCCAAACTACCGACGCCACGTTCGTTGTATCCCTCCTACCATGCTCTGTTGCTCAGCCAGCGTGCACTGCTGTTCTGGGACGTTCAGGCCATTACGTCATCACGCTGGAGAGAGGGAGCGCTGGATTTGTGGAAAAACAACCCCTTCCTAAACCACACACAATCACTGATACCATTGTACTGGTAAAACGGGAGGGGCCTACAAAAAAACAAACGCCCTCATCCCAATCCACCCACACCGCAGTTGTTTGACAAAAAAAAAATATTATATATTATCGGAGCTATTAATAACGTTATCGGATTTATCTGAATGACGTCATAATTGTTGATATCGGGTCCGATATGTATCTGTCCGATAACTATCGTGCATCCCTACTACTTACTATCTGCCCTATCTTTATATAGCATGCCAAACTATCAGTAAAGTTTCTCAGCAGCCTTGTGCAGGACAGAACAGTGCCACTGCGGGATGAAAGTGAAAATTTAAACGACTCATTACCCACACTGATTATCTTGTATGAACTGAGCGACATGATCCAGAAACTGATTTCTTCTTTTTCATATACATACTCTTTTTTTAGTTCCTGTGAAAAGGGGACTATCTGGCTAAAAGTTTTTTGGTTCGGGCCCTATTTGATATTTCAAAGTTGTAGTGTAGTGTCAGTCAGTCCGCCTCCGCAGGCTGCAACAGGAACAGGTGCTTAGCATAACAGAGATGGCCAGCCCTCCTCCTCAGTGGCAGCCGATATCCAGAGCCGTATAATAGAAGAGTTCCGACATCTCCATTCACTCCAATGGACCAGTTTTTTTCCAGGAAGTAGAAAGTGGAACTATTGAGTAAAAAAAGCAGCACTGTCGAGTTGCAGCAAAATAGACAGTTTGTGTTTTACTTTGAAAGGGTTTTTCATCCCTTGAATCAAATTGTACATTATCAGCTTTATTTTAGCATGCAAAAGTAGCGCGAGACCCATTCCTGGCTGTTCATTGGCTAATGAGTCTCGCATTTTGGTCCTCCGCTGACGCCACTCTCTTACTAGAGGACACTACCGATATCTATAGCCAGGTCAGTCCACAGTGTCACTGCATCCTCTGAGCAGCTGATATCTATGCAGCCAGGTCAGTCCACAGTGTCACTGCAGCCTCTGAGCATCTGATATCTATGCAGCCAGGTCAGTCCACAGTGTCACTGCAGCCTCTGAGCAGCTGATATCTGTCCAGCCAGGTCAGTCCACAGTGTCACTGCAGCCTCTGAGCAGCTGATATCTGTCCAGCCAGGTCAGTCCACAGTGTCACTGCATCCTCTGAGCAGCTGATATCTGTCCAGCCAGGTCAGTCCACAGTGACACTGCATCCTCTGAGCATCTGATATCTATCCAGCCAGGTCAGTCCACAGTGTCACTGCATCCTCTGAGCAGCTGATATCTGTCCAGCCAGGTCAGTCCACAGTGACACTGCAGCCGCTGAGCAGCTGATATCTGTCCAGCCAGGTCAGTCCACAGTGTCACTGCATCCTCTGAGCAGCTGATATCTGTCCAGCCAGGTCAGTCCACAGTGACACTGCATCCTCTGAGCAGCTGATATCTATGCAGCCAGGTCAGTCCACAGTGACACTGCATCCTCTGAGCAGCTGATATCTGTCCAGCCAGGTCAGTCCACAGTGACACTGCATCCTCTGAGCAGCTGGTATCTGTCCAGCCAGGTCAGTCCACAGTGTCGCTGCAGCTTCTGAGCAGCTTGCAGCCTGAAGACCATTATTCTTGCCGCATTGTCTGTGAGACCTTGCCTCCCTTCATGCACTCGTAAATGCAAGGCAGCTGCCAATACAATAATATCCAGAGCAGCGAAGTTCCACCATACCCCCCTGCACCACCATACCCCCCCTGCACCACCATACCCCCCCTGCACCACCATACCCCCCTGCACCACCATATCCCCCTGCACCACCATACCCCCCCTGCACCACCATACCCCCCCTGCACCACCATACCCCCCTGCACCACCATACCCCCCCTGCACCACCATACCCCCCTGCACCACCATACCCCTCTGTTCCACCGTACCCCTCTGCACCACCATACCCCTCTGCACCACCATACCCCTCTGCACCACCATACCCCCCCTGCACCACCATACCCCCCTGCACCACCATACCCCTCTGCACCACCATACCCCCCTGCACCACCATACCCCTCTGTACCACCATACCCCCCTGCACCACCATACCCCCCCTGCACCACCATACCCCCCTGCACCACCATACCCCCCTGCACCACCATACCCCTCTGCACCACCATACCCCCCCTGCACCACCATACCCCCCTGCACCACCATACCCCTCTGTTCCACCATACCCCCCTGCACCACCATACCCCCCTGCACCACCATACCCCCCTGCACTACCATACCCCCCTGCACCACCATACCCCCCTGCACCACCACACCCCCCCTGCACCACCATACCCCCCTGCACCACCATACCCCCCTGCACCACCATACCCCCCTGCACCACCATACTCCCCTGCACCACCGTACCCCCCTGCACCACCATACCCCCCTGCACCACCATACCCCCCTGGACCACCATACCCCCCTGCACCACCATACCCCCCTGCACCACCATACCCCCCTGCATCACCATACCCCCCCTGCACCACCATACCCCCCCTTTTTTTAACCTTTATTTATACAGGGAGAGTCTCACTGAGAGCAATGCTCTCTTTTTCAGGAGCGCCCTGTTCACATTCACACCTGGAAGCTGCCCAGTACAACCACAGTCTGATCTGCTGGTCACTGATCAGCTCCACTGGAGCAGTTGGGGTTAAGGGCCTTGCTCAAGGGCACCTCAGTGGTGGTAATGAGGGAGGGGCGAGCGCACCACCCTGCACCACCATACCCCCCTGCACCACCATACCCCCCTGCATCACCATACCCCCCTGCACCACCATACCTCCCTGCACTCGCTCAATGATGCCCCTCGGTGGAGGTAAGACAATTAGTCTGTGCTGTAAAAGTCGAGGCAGTCGAGAAACAAGTTGTTGGCAGTCAGATCCTTTCATTATATGACAACATGGGTCATTTATTTCCATTTCAACACTCTTAATAACAATATAACAAAGCCTCCCCTCTCTACAACCTCTAAGTTAATAACAATATAACAAAGCCTCCCCTCTCTACAACCTCTAAGTTCTCTAAAAACACTCCTATAGTGTAAGGTGACACTCTTTTCCAAGTTTACATTAGCCAAGGACGCCCTTCCATAAAAAAAAATAAAGTCTGGACATTATTCTGATTCTTAATAATAATTGTATATATATATATATGTGGTCGCAAGATGATCTCTAGTTTTCATATTATAGTGATATTTGCTACATGCAATATATTTTCACAATATCAAATGTGCTGTATATATTATTATTATTATTATTATTATTATATATAGATATGTTTTGCACAGTGTGCCCTGCTGCCAAGTCTGACCGTCATTTCACTGCTTTTCTTCCTGTAAATTGTACCTGAGACAAATACAATTTTGAACTGCTGTTATTGCACTTATTTGTTGTTGCTGTCTACAATAGTGACATTGACGAGCAGCGTTCTTCTCCAAAAGCTTTCTTGCCGCCCAGAGCGCTCCGGCCAAAACACTATCTGTGGAGAGCGCTAAACGCCAGGTGCGGTGCTGGGAAGAGGAGTGCTCCTAGAGAGCATCCTTACCATGGAGAATGAATAGAGGCAAAGTGACCGCCTACTTCTTGCTTCAGGACTGCACCAGAGATTTTCATCCGCCATTTATTTTCCCATGGACATTTCGTAAAATGCTTATAAAAATACCATAGAAGACCATAGAACATTTCACTCTGACCAAAACTTAAAAAAACAACACCTAAAAAATATTTTCTTTAAATCCGCGATTTTTTTACGTTTTGGTAAAGTTTTGGTCCGAGTGAAATGTTATGTGGTCTCTCCTGTTTCTAAATATATCTGAACCGTTTGGTTTGATCAAGTGAAACTATTTTTATAAGCATTTTACGAAATGTCTATGGGAAAATAAATGGTGGATGGAAATCTCTGGTACAGTGCTGAAGCAGGAAGTGACGTTCCACTTTGGCTCTCTATTGCTGTGGACACGGCCGCATAGTCGGTTACACAAAAGACACACAGGTGTCGTCCTCTTCAGCCAAGCCAGAAGCTGCTCGGACACACTCGAGCAGGTCAGCTCCTAAAGCAAGAAGCTGCTCGGACACACTGGAGCAGGTCAGCTCCTAAAGCAAGAAGCTGCTCAGACACACTGGAGCAGGTCAGCTCCTAAACCAAGAAGCTGCTCAGACACACTCGAGCAGGTCAGCTCCTAAAGCAAGAAGCTGCTGGGACACACTCGAGCAGGTCAGCTCCTAAACCAAGAAGCTGCTCAGACACACTCGAGCAGGTCAGCTCCTAAACCAAGAAGCTGCTCGGACACACTCGAGCAGGTCAGCTCCTAAACCAAGAAGCTGCTCGGACACACTCGAGCAGGTCAGCTCCTAAACCAAGAAGCTGCTCGGACACACTCGAGCAGGTCAGCTCCTAAAGCAAGAAGCTGCTGGGACACACTCGAGCAGGTCAGCTCCTAAACCAAGAAGCTGCTCAGACACACTCGAGCAGGTCAGCTCCTAAACCAAGAAGCTGCTCGGACACACTCGAGCAGGTCAGCTCCTAAAGCAAGAAGCTGCTGGGACACACTCGAGCAGGTCAGCTCCTAAACCAAGAAGCTGCTCAGACACACTCGAGCAGGTCAGCTCCTAAACCAAGAAGCTGCTCGGACACACTCGAGCAGGTCAGCTCCTAAACCAAGAAGCTGCTCAGACACACTCGAGCAGGTCAGCTCCTAAAGCAAGAAGCTGCTCGGACACACTCGAGCAGGTCAGCTCCTAAAGCAAGAAGCTGCTCGGACACACTCGAGCAGGTCAGCTCCTAAAGCAAGAAGCTGCTCAGACACACTCGAGCAGGTCAGCTCCTAAAGCAAGAAGCTGCTCGGACACACTCGAGCAGGTCAGCTCCTAAAGCTTCCTTCCTTCCAAAGGCCTTTGCACAGGTCACCAGCCAACTCCTCCATGCCAGGTGCTCCACCTGAGGCTAACTACACTCTGCAGTACACACTGTGCAGTACACACTGTGTAGTGCACACTCTGCAGTACACACTCTGCAGTACACACTGTGTAGTACACACTCTGCAGTACACACTGTGCAGTACACACTGTGTAGTACACACTCTGCAGTACACACTGTGCAGTACACACTGTGTAGTGCACACTCTGCAGTACACACTCTGCAGTACACACTGTGCAGTACACACTGTGTAGTACACACTGTGTAGTACACACTCTGCACAGTACACACTCTGCAGTACACACTGTGCAGTACACACTGTGCAGTACACACTCTGCACATTACACACTCTGCACAGTACACACTCTGCAGTACACACTCTGCACAGTACACACTCTGCACAGTACACCCTCTGCAGTACACACTCTGCAGTACACACTCTGCACAGTACACACTCTGCAGTACACACTCTGCAGTACACACTCTGCAGTACACACTCTGCACAGTACACACTGTGTAGTACACACTCTGCAGTACACACTGTGTAGTACACACTCTGCACAGTACACACTCTGCAGTACACACTCTGCACAGTACACACTCTGCAGTACACACTCTGCAGTACACACTCTGCAGTACACACTCTGCACAGTACACACTGTGTAGTACACACTCTGCAGTACACACTCTGCAGTACACACTGTGGATCACAGAATGTATACGGCAGAGTTCACAAAGAGTCAAAGAACGGTCATTTGCTTCCTCTGGACCATTGACTTCTCCAAATGAAACAATAAGTTCTTGGAGAAGTCATGTCCTTTGCTGAAATCATCTGCACTCTGCACATATCTGTCTTCACCCTGTCTGTCCCCTCCAAACACATATCTGTCTGTCCCCTCCAAACACACAGGCTGTATTGATTGTTTTGAGTGCAGCAGTAGTCTCTCACTGTTAGGATTACCATGAGCCTATGAAGTACAGTGGGATTATCTTGAGCCAACAAACTGGATTCACTTTGTCACATTTTGCTGAAGAGTGTGAACAGCTGCCTCGACCATGCTGCTGATAAAAAGACCATGGCTGTAGACTAGCTGACATGCTGCTGATAAAAAGACCATGGCTGTAGACTAGCTGAGCTGACATGCTGCTGATAAAAAGACCATGGCTGTAGACTAGCTGAGCTGACATGCTGCTGATAAAAAGACCATGGCTGTAGACTGGCTGAGCTGACATGCTGCTGATAAAAAGGCCATGGCTGTAGACTAGCTGAGCTGACATGCTGCTGATAAAAAGACCATGGCTGTAGACTAGCTGACATGCTGCTGATAAAAAGACCATGGCTGTAGACTAGCTGAGCTGACATGCTGCTGATAAAAAGACCATGGCTGTAGACTAGCTGACATGCTGCTGATAAAAAGACCATGGCTGTAGACTGGCTGAGCTGACATGCTGCTGATAAAAAGACCATGGCTGTAGACTGGCTGAGCTGACATGCTGCTGATAAAAAGACCATGGCTGTAGACTAGCTGAGCTGACATGCTGCTGATAAAAAGACCATGGCTGTAGACTAGCTGACATGCTGCTGATAAAAAGACCATGGCTGTAGACTAACTGACATGCTGCTGATAAAAAGACCATGGCTGTAGACTAGCTGACATGCTGCTGATAAAAAGACCATGGCTGTAGACTAACTGACATGCTGCTGATAAAAAGACCATGGCTGTAGACTAGCTGACATGCTGCTGATAAAAAGACCATGGCTGTAGACTAACTGACATGCTGCTGATAAAAAGACCATGGCTGTAGACTAGCTGAGCTGATATGCTGCTGATAAAAAGACCATGGCTGTAGACTAGCTGAGCTGACATGCTGCTGATAAAAAGACCATGGCTGTAGACTAGCTGAGCTGACAAGCTGCTGATAAAAAGACCATGGCTGTAGACTAGCTGAGCTGACATGCTGCTGATAAAAAGACCATGGCTGTAGACTGACTGACTGACTGACTGACTGACTGACTGACTGACTCTCTACCTGAGCGTAACTCCCCTCTTGATGCCACGGGCAAAACCAAAGTCACAGCTGTCACCATTACTACCCTCCACTACACTCTTTATGTGGTAGGAAGCACATTTGTTCCTAAAGTGGCAGAAAGACAGAATCTCTCCATGCACATATGCCTGAGGATGTGTTGCCCCTCTTACCATAAGCCCCAGTCGACCACTTCCTCTTCCTTTGCTGCGTCGCCATGGGACTCCAAAAGGAAAACCACATATTGACTTTCCTGCTGAAAAACTTAAAAAGAGTGAAAAAAGCTCTATTCTGCCCATCCCTGCTGCTGAGATATATTTAGATTCATATTCAGCCCTCCAGCCCTTCAAGGAGAGCTTTAAGAAGGGAAACAGAGCAGCAGACAGCAAACAGGCAGGAGAGAGAAGACAACCTTGTGATGTACGATACCATCAGGATTCTACGCTTTTAGTTTCTGCCTTTTTGCACCTTTCACTTCCTTGGGCACAGGACCCTTCCTTAAAGTCGAGCTGAAGCCAAGAATGACTTTTCTTTTCTTTTAGTTCAAATACCTGGGTATGCAGTGCACCTATTTAATAATGTATGCAAAACAAATCACAACAATCTAATTTCTTTAGTTTTTCACACTTTTTCACATCAAAAGTTCGTTTTTCAAGATTTCATTGATAACAGTAATGTACAGTTTGCTGACGTCACCTAGTACTATCAAATTTCTACCCCATTTCAACCAATCATTTCACGACATGCAGCTGTCAATGAAATTTCAGGATCATTTTCTCTTCCAAATTGAAGGGGAAAATGGCACCTAGTGCCTGTCATCTGGCAGAGTTTCTAGCCCATAAACTAACTACTAACTTGAGCAATTATGCAAACTAAATCAAACGGTAATGTCTAAGAATGCAAAGAAATGTAACTGGCTCGTTAAAACACGCATTCCAGGAATATGATTTATTTATGATAATGGCGCGCGCCTCCGAGCCTGACAGCCTCCCTGGCTGTCAGGGGTCGTCTCTCGGAGATTCCAGGCGGGCGGGCAGCACCTATGGATCGGATTGTCCGCTCGCTCCGCACGAAGCAGCTGGCTCCCTGGTACTCTGCGGATCCCACTTGCGTAGCACGACAACAGGCTGAATCCCACTCGATTTGGGGGTGGAACACGCCAGGATTGGCCAATGCCAAAGCCAGTACTCAGAATTGTCAAATCAAATCATCGACACGTATATGGTCCGCCTCTCAATTCGTTTTCAGTGTCCGACGCTCGCGCTGGTGCATTCCGTTCCGGTTCACTTCGACTTTAAAGCAGTTACATGCTCTCTAAGTACCAATGCCTATCACCAGTCTTAATAAACCTTTCAATATCATCAAAAATGACTTTCCCAAAAATTTAATTAAAGCATTAATTAATCTCCTCTAACGTTGTGTGTAAATTGTCACCTTGAAACAATGCATCGGTCACTGACATCTGAATCATAATCCTTTTCCTCAACTTTTTCAATGTATTCATCCTAGAAACACACAACAGATTCCCATGTCCACAGGGAAGGACACGGATCAAACACAGATCAGAAAAGGACCAAAACACACACACACACACACACACACACACACACACACACACACACACACACACACACACACACACACACACACACACACACACACACACACACACACACACACACACACACACACACACACACATCAAGAGAGAGATAATTTGCCCCCACAGTGTGGACTGTGTGTGTGTGCTTGGGTCCTTGTGTGTGCATGTCTGACTAACTGGTACCCACAAAACAGAGGCTTCTGATCCTTACAATTGCTGTAGTCTCTTAAACATACCACAAAAATGTTGTGTTCATCATTTTGGCTTTTATATTGTGTGTTTATGTCTGTGTGTCTCTTCATTCTGCTGTGTCCTTAGTTAACTGAACTCCACTCTTAAGCACAGATGAGAGACTTCCAATCTCACACATGGCCACAGAGCACCAATATGCAATTTCAGCATTTGCGGGAGAACTGGTACATAACAGCTCAAACGTAATCTGCATTCTGCACTGTGTTCTGCTCCTCGTTTCATTTTCCCCTCCTGGGGGGCGATTTCTCCACTGGTGCAGAAAGACTGGGCTAATTAGAGTCCTGTTCCCCTACCTGATCCGGGACGTGATTTAGCTGCCGCGCACGGAGAAATGGACGTGCACAGTTGCTAAAAGTATCGACATTACTTTGTATTCATCCACATGTAGAATTTTTGTGGATCACATTTCAATCGATTCAATTTCACGGAGGAAAAATTGCCATTTACACAGTTATTATGAGTAATAAATCCTGCAGACTATGTGCGTGCGTTTGTTAGGGATGTCAAAAGTTAACCATTTAACCGTTAACGGGCCGTTTGAACGTTAACCGATTAATACTATCAGTTAAAGGAGAATTTCGTTTTTTTTAACCTGGAGCCCTCTCCTCACATTAATTATTATCTGACGACTCACCCAGTGTTCTCTGCAGTGATTTGGAGCGTCGTAGGCGTTGGGATCTAAATAGTACTCCAAGCCAGTCCTTGAATGCGCTCCGTCGGGGCCACATGGCAGCGTGCTCTTCCTCCATGTAAATAGACAGTTTTCTTCCCGTGTTCTACCCATATCCTCATTATATGACCCCTAAAGAAACATCAGACTGCTATTCACCCCCGGGCTATTTCCAGTATTTACAGGGATCTCATTTCCTCATTCGGGGTGAGTTTCACCAACTCTTGTCAAGTCCCGCGAGACTTTCCTGCCGGCTGGCCTGTGTACTGACTTGACGAGAGTTGAGCAAAACACTAATGAGGGTTTCAAACTTCCATGATTGGAATTTGGAAACCCTCATTAGTGTTTTGATCGCACCTGTGTTTATTCTGCCTTTTCGACACAAAATGGCCCCCGTGAAAAGGGTCTATCGCTTGACCCCGCGGGGTCTCCCTGCTCTCAGGCAGACACAGCATATATGTGGTCAGCGCGCCCTGCTGTGAACCCTGCTGACAGACGGTCAGTCCACTGAAACACACCCTCCACACACACACACACACACACACACACACACACACACACACACACACACACACACCCTCCACACCGCACAGGGACACTTTACATAGTGTTGTGCCAACTGCAGCCGGGGGAATGCATTAGGCTATAAATAGTACATTATAATATTGTCTGTTAACTGTTAAGGATCAGTTAATGAGCGCCGGTTGTCAGTCAAAGGGGGAACAAAATCATTTTCCTCCGTCCCTAGTGTGTGTGTGTGTGTGTGTGTGTGTGTGTGTGTGTGTGTGTGTGTGTGTGTGCTGTTACTGCTGTATGTCTCGCAGGACAGCAACAACCACACCCTGCCAGCTTGTTTCTTTCTACTGTAGTAAAGCAGATCTTCTGCTTCTACTGTAGTAGAGCAGATCCTCTGCTTCTACTGTAGTAAAGCAGATCTTCTGCTTCTACTGTAGTAAAGCAGATCCTCTGCTTCTACTGTAGTAAAGCAGATCCTCTGCTTCTACTGTAGTAAAGCAGATCTTCTGCTTCTGCTGTAGTAAAGCAGATCCTCTGCTTCTACTGTAGTAAAGCAGATCTTCTGCTTCTGCTGTAGTAAAGCAGATCTTCTGCTTCTGCTGTAGTAAAGCAGATCCTCTGCTTCTACTGTAGTAAAGCAGATCCTCTGCTTCTGCTGTAGTAAAGCAGATCCTCTGCTTCTACTGTAGTAAAGCAGATCCTCTGCTTCTGCTGTAGTAAAGCAGATCCTCTGCTTCTACTGTAGTAAAGCAGATCCTCTTCTTCTGCTGTGTATTTTTTTGCCATACAATTTCTTGAATGAGACCATCTGGCCTCGTCTCCACTGGAACAGAGGAAAGTAAAACTGCTAGATGTCCCCATTCCCCCATTACCCACACTCACTCTCACTCACCTCAAACTACATTACCCACACTCACTCTCACTCACCTCAAACTACATTACCCACACTCACTCTCACTCACCTCAAACTACATTACCCACACTCACTCTCACTCACCTCAAACTACATTACTCACACTCACTCTCACTCACCTCAAACTACATTACTCACACTCACACTCACTCACCTCAAACTACATTACTCACACTCACACTCACTCACCTCAAACTACATTACCCACACTCACTCTCCCTCCCTGCTAGACCTCAAACTACATTACCCACACTCACTCTCCCTCTCTGCTACACCTCAAACTACATTACCCACACTCACTCTCCCTCCCTGCTAGACCTCAAACTACATTACCCACACTCACTCACTCTCACTCTCCCTCCCTGTTAGACCTCAAACTACATTACCCACACTCACTCTCACTCACCTCAAACTACATTACCCACACTCACTCTCCCTCCCTGCTACACCTCAAACTACATTACCCACACTCACTCTCACTCTCCCTCACTGTTACACCTCAAACTACATTACTCACACTCACTCTCCCTCTCTGCTAGACCTCAAACTACATTACCCACACTCACTCTCCCTCCCTGTTACACCTCAAACTACATTACCCACACTCACTCTCCCTCCCTGCTACACCTCAAACTACATTACCCACACTCACTCTCACTCCCTGCTACACCTCAAACTACATTACCCACACTCACTCTCACTCTCCCTCCCTGTTAGACCTCAAACTACATTACCCACACTCACCATCACTCCCTGCTACACCTCAAACTACATTACCCACACTCACACTCACTCTCCCTCCCTGCTACACCTCAAACTACATTACCCACACTCACTCACTCTCACTCTCCCTCCCTGCTACACCTCAAACTACATTACCCACACTCACTCACTCTCACTCTCCCTCCCTGTTAGACCTCAAACTACATTACCCACACTCACCATCACTCCCTGCTACACCTCAAACTACATTACCCACACTCACACTCACTCTACCTCCCTGCTACACCTCAAACTACATTACCCACACTCACCATCACTCCCTGCTACACCTCAAACTACATTACCCACACTCACTCACTCTCACTCTCCCTCCCTGCTACACCTCAAACTACATTACCCACACTCACTCTCACTCCCTGCTACACCTCAAACTACATTACCCACACTCACACTCACTCTCCCTCCCTGCTACACCTCAAACTACATTACCCACACTCACCATCACTCCCTGCTACACCTCAAACTACATTACCCACACTCACTCACTCTCCCTCCCTGCTACACCTCAAACTACATTACCCACACTCACCATCACTCCCTGCTACACCTCAAACTACATTACCCACACTCACCATCACTCCCTGCTACACCTCAAACTACATTACCCACACTCACTCACTCTCACTCTCCCTCCCTGCTACACCTCAAACTAATGTGTTATCATACTGCGTGCCTCCAGCACCACCCTCATTAGATCCATCTTTGCCTCAAACTAGGGCACCGTTCAGCAGTATCACTCCCTCAGCCTGTAGTCCAGATAGGAGACACATCATGGTGGTTCTTCTGTTTGCACCCAAAGACCCAGGGACAGAGGGGACCCAGGGACAGAGGGGACCCAAAAGACCCAGGGACAGAGGGGACCCAGAGACCCAGGGACAGAGGGGACCCAGAGACCCAGGGACAGAGGGGACCCAGAGACCCAGGGACAGAGGGGACCCAGAGACCCAGGGACAGAGGGGACCCAAAAGACCCAGGGACAGAGGGGACCCAGAGACCCAGGGACAGAGGGGACCCAGAGACCCAGGGACAGAGGGGACCCAGAGACCCAGGGACAGAGGGGACCCAGGGACCCAGGGACAGAGGGGGACCCAAAGACCCAGGGACAGAGGGGACCCAGAGACAAAACTGGACTAATGGAGAGTCAAGGGAAAGCGTATGAACTGTAGGAGTGAGTGCTGCACTGAAGTCAGTCATTAAGCAGAGAGGGTCAAGGAAAGCTGTGACCAAGAAGTTCATCAATAGTGTATCTCCTAGGATGGATCTGTCTCTCTCAGCCTAATGAACCAGGAGGACATCTGGACCTTTAAACCTTAGACCTCTGAGACGTTTCTGCTTTATTGTTCTCAGCAGCTGTGGCCTCTATGGGACCAAGATGAGATACGCAAGTAAAAGCAAACTACCAAAACACACTGGATGCTAGAGTGTGGATTTCCGCCTGCGGAAAATACGTTTGACCAATGAAATCCTTTGTTTACAGCTGATGTCATACAGTACCTCTTGCCGAACCTCATCAATTTGGTTTCTCAACATCCAATTTTATACAAACACCAAGACGATCAACACCGAAATTAAGGACAATAGATCTTCAGGTCGCCCAGCAGCTGGGATTCACTGAAGATGGTAATGTTGCTGAAACTAATTCGTACTTGCTAACGTTGTAAACCACTGTTGTAAATGGATGGAGCTAATGTTAGCCACTTGTATCCAAGTGCTAACTAGCAGTTTAGCATCAAATTTGGGGTCCGCTGCTCCTGCCGTCCATTTCACTGAAATGGACGGCAATGTCACTGCCTCCAGTTGCTTTTCATGGCTCGTCTCGCTGCTGTGTCTGTCTGTCTGTGTCTGACGTTAGCCGACTGGTAGCTAGCTTGCGCAAGTAGGCGGTGCCGTCCTACTAGACGGGAGCCGGGGAGGGACATTAACTACTGGTTACACTGAACACTAGGGCTGGGACGGATCACGGATAATCCGTGACCCGTACGGATCAGCCCCCACGGTTTCGGCACGTCGTGGTCCGCGGACCCCCCCCCCCCCCCCCCCCCCTTTCGTTTCATTTAACGTTTAACGTTAGTGTATGAGAACGCCTGCAGCGCAGCCAGACACAGACAGGCATCATCATGGCAAGCACAAGTGAGCTTCCTCATCCCTTGTCGTCGCTGTAAAGTCTCTCTGAAGGCTGTGGCTAGTGGCTACTAAAGACAGCAAACTTATTTCAACACCTCTGAAAAAGCACAGGAATGCGAGCAGCATGTTGCGCGCTGCACAATATAACGAGAGCCACAACACGCACACACACTAACACACACACACTAACACACGCACACGTTTCACGAACACATTATCACCGGACGGTGAAATGTTGCCTTGGACACATAACAACAAAACAACACGTGGGGCCACCGAGTAGCTTAACGTAGCATCAACGTTATGTTTCCAGACTCACCTGGTCTGGTCTGTAGCCTACTCGTGTCAAGTGACTACGTTAGCACGCAACAGCCAGGAAGTTAGGCGCAGTGCCACCTAAAACAGTAAGTTGGGTTCTGCCTTCAGAGTAAAAGCATAAATTGTGTCATGAGAAAAAAATATTTTTTGAGCTGTGCAGGGCAACAAATGGTTAGAGAAGTATAATAGTATTAAAAATTCAAATCGAAAATCTAATTTTGAGAGAAAAAATCTGATATAGCCTATATATTTTTTTTTTGCTGATACGAAAAATCCGTGATCCGTGGCTCAAAATCCGTCACGCGATCCGATCCGTGGGTTTTCTGATCCATCCCAGCCCTACTGAACACTGTTTTTCCGCTGCGGAAAATGAATGTGGGACTGCGAATAATTCGCACCGGACTTGCGTGTATAGGTTGCAATGCGGAAAATTCGCACGGAATTTCGTAGCACATTCCGCCTCTGCATTCGCACCGCATCTGTGTGAAACAGCTTTTAGTGTCCCCAAATCTCTGTTGTCAAACTCCCAGTCTGGACTCTGAGGATACTTTTAGCACCACTGTCCCACTTCCACCGAGCAGCGCTGTGACCTTCTGTCTGTAGCGTTGCATCATGGGGGCTCATATTCAGGGCAAGGAGATTATTTCCGGAACAATGTCGTGTGGGTGAGGAGCACTGCAGTGCAGGAGAGAATATATTACTGTATCCAGATTGACAGAGAGAGAAGCAGAGCCATGGAATATAGAGCACAGCTTCTCAGGAGGCGGGAGATGGAAACCAGGTCTGATGTCTGAGGTCTGGTATGGTCTGATGATGTCGAGCAGTGCTGCTCCAAACGTCAACGCAGGCTGCGAGCGGTGTGTTTGTTTATTTCATGATTTGCTCTCGTTCGGCTCAGCACCTGCCCTCTTTGCTTTGGAAACCAGTCCCTCAACAATCCCCTCATATCTAACTTGTCATCCCGGCCTCGCTTGGTGTAAAGTTCTGCAGAGACAGTAAGTTTTCTGAGGAGATTGTCAGTTGCTGAAGTGTTTTATGAGATCCTCCTCAGAGGCCCATATTCCATCGATCTTTCTCAAGAGCAGCCCTGTTAGCTGATTGGCTGCCACTGCAGCATGGCAGTCAGGAAGTGATGTGTGGCAGCTGTAAGACCTCCGGGTGACCCCGTCACACACATTTCCAGATCAGGTTCCACAAGTTGAGTCCAGCACTTCATGCTTCAGCTTGGTTTTCATGATGACTTACAGCAGGGCTACTCAATTGGCGGCCCGCGGGCCCAATCCGGCCCGCCAATCAAGTCCGACCGGCCCGCGAATGAGTTCCCAAAAAAAAAATATATATATATATATATATATTATATATATATTTTTTTTTACAATTAATTTAAACCTCATTTACTTATTACACTCGACTGGTTGTTTTTCAGATGTGATGTGAATCTAAAGTGAACTAAACAAGTCAGATCCACTATAAATGTTTTTCAGTAGATGCTGTGATGTAGCCACAAGAAAGGTGCAATATTAATGTTTTTCAGGAGATGGCGATGTGATGTAGCTAATCAAGAAAGATGCATTATAAATGGTGTTTCAGGAGATGTGTGATGTTGCTAGCTATACGTTCTAAACAAGAAATATGGTTCAAATGTTTACAGTAGTTTTCCTTTCTTGCTGCACTACAATGTTACAATGCTGTGAGACGGAGCTAAACACAAAATATGCAATATTAATAGTTTTTTATGAGATACTCAGTATTTAACACATTGAGTGCCAAGGACGTCTGTGCACGTCCTAAAAAAAAGTAACGAGGAGTGCCAAGGACGTCTGTGGACGTCCTAAAATCATAATTCATATTATTCCATAATTCTGCTGTTTAAGGTCGTACCTAGCCAGTGAGCATGAATCCCTTCAAGGGATCACACGGCGCCACCTTAAACATCGTCACGGAAGCTGCGCCACCCACCTCAGATCCTTACTTTGTGCAGGAGAAAACGGAGAAAGCCGTGATCAAAGAGGAAACCGATGCATGCTTCAGCCAGAGCCGTACAGATTGCTCTGTCTGCAGCGGAGCGGACAGTTGGCTCGGCTGCATCCGCGCTCACAACTGAGCTCTTATGCTTCTATCTATCTCCACATGATTTCCTGCCAGAAAGCCAGCATCTGAAGCCGAACGGCCAAGCCTTTTCGTTCAGTCGCGTTTGCCAGCGCGCATCATTTCCTTGATGCGCGCTGGGATCTGTCCGGGGCAAAAACGGAGTCGAGAAAACAAACTCTGTGCGTGTGGGAGGAGCCCGCAGCTCAGAGGTGGAGAGGGGGGGGGGCACGCAGGCTGCACAGAAACCACACCACACCACCACATCAGAAAACACCAGCCAGAGTCAGTGAATGTGCTCGAAATTAGAGTGCAAAAGGTATTCATAAAAGTGACTATATCTTGGAAAGTAAAAAAAAACGACAGAAAACCCTTGAAAGTGCACTTTTTTCAGAGGCTGCCATTTCATAATGGAACTGTCTAGAAACAAAATTTCTTCTTTGGAAGAAGCAGGAGTGTTCAATGTTTCATTAAAGTCCAGCCCCGTCAATATAGCCATAATAGAAAAAATTCTATAGCTGTTTTCAACTGAATGGAAGTGAATCTGGCACAGGCTGCAGACAATTTTACTGAAGCGCTGTGGCACTCAATGTGTTAATAATACTAATAATAATAATAGAAAAGGAGAAGATACTGAATAATGACATCACAACAGTATAATCCTAATGTTAATTTAAAATTAAATATTCTTCTAAATATGGATAAAAGTCCAAAAAACATAAAAAAGAAAAAAAATCTTCAACGCTGAGATTTCATTCCTTACAGCACCCCCTACTTAATAATAGTTCCAGTGCGGCTGCAAAAATGTGGTGGCGCATTGTGTCAAGTGTGCATATAATGGCTTGGAGAATGGTCCGGCCCCCGGTCCCTTAGGTTTCTGACAATGTTGAACAATTTAGTTGAATAGCCCTGACTTACAGTATAAAGGGCAGACATGTTTTTTTTAATCATTCCTGCAAAGACAGATGCAATCTGCTTAGTCAATTCATCCAGTAAAGTAAAGTACAGTAGTTCAGTCCTGTGCTGGAGTCCAAAAAGCCTCAAATGTCTCTTTGCAGTCGCAAGGAAACTGTGATTTGTTTCTCATATTGATGAACAGACTTGGCCGGGGGAAAAGGAAAAGCCAGGCTATGATTTTACAGTAGTAATTGATCAAATTGTGTGTGGGCGAGTGAGCGGGAATGACTGAGTGTGCTCCACAACAGAGCAGAGCTGCAGCACGCCATCCTCCTCCTTTTCCATTGGTTCTGTCTGATTTCATGACTTCACTGAGGTTTAGAAGAAGCAAGCCGCCCAAGCCGCTTCCAAGGCTCCCCTATATAGAAACACCCCAAATCAACTCCATGTGGCCGGTCCTATTTTTACCCAGGAATCCCCCCCCCCCCTCGTATCTTCTAGCAGATCAAGGTCTTGGTCTCCATAGCTATTCAAAGGAGCGAGCAGATCTTGTAATTAAAGTGGTTTCATGTTAAAGCTGAAAATAATCCAGAGGCCGTCAGGCCGACTCAACTGGCAATAGACTGCTTTTAAAGCAGCATCAAGAAAACCCCAAAGCAACAACAGAGGCTCCTCTCAAATTGCTTGCAGAAATTGGCAGCATTGTAGGAAATGTAGTCCGTGTGTGTGTGTGTGTGTGTGTGTGTGTGTGTGTGTGTGTGTGTGTGTGTGTGTGTGCGCGTGCGTGCGTGCGTGTGTGTGTGCCCACACGTATGGGTATATAGATACAAAGAGAAATACATACTTCTATAAACCAAGAGTGACGCCTCCTCTTGACTTGTAATTGAGTTGAGGTTGTAGCAGCCCAGAAGATGGAACGAGCTGGATGGAAGAATAGGAAGAAAAGGAAATTGGTTTATAGAGAATCAAGTGTTTGATGTGTGCTTCAATACTGTGTGTCATGCTCTCACCATGACTACGTTTACATGCACACAATATTCCACTATTATTCGGAAAATGACAATATTCTGAATTTGATAAGGGTCATGTAAACAGCATATTATTCCAGTTGCATTTTCCGATTAAGACATCTGGGTTATTCCAGTATTATTCAGGTTTTCGGAGGATTCTTTGATCATGTATACAGCGCATTGGGAATATGCGTCTCAATCAGGGTTTTTACTGCAGTTTGCGACGCATGTTGCCTGTTTGTGGTCAACTGATGTGTGCTAGAAAGCGCTAGAAGAGGCGATATAATCATAATAATCCATCATCTCTGGCATTCAAAAAGAAAAGCCCACATTTCTGATCGGAGATGAGAAACATCGATTTAAAGAGAGAGAGAGAGAGTATAGTGCCCACGGAAGTCCACAATGCTTGCGAGCCTGCGAGGTAATAACGTAGGCTACTAGCCTACTTTTTATGAAAGACTTGGATGTGCAAATATCGCAACACCAAACTTTCCGCAGCAAGCTGCTCCTGAAATGGACCAAGTGATGCTGATAAGAATAGCGCTGCTCTGTTTATTCTCAACAGAAAAACTCTGCCTACCTGCATCTCTCTCTCTCCCCCGCTCCCTCACGTGTCGGGGAGGGCGAGCTACGGCTGCACGTAAACGGGAATATTAGTGGATTATTAATTTAGTCGGAATATTGTCATTTTCCGAATATGGGCAAAAACCGGAATATTGTGTGCGTGTAAACGTA
The DNA here is from genome assembly GCF_964638095.1 of Poromitra crassiceps. NCBI lineage: Eukaryota > Metazoa > Chordata > Actinopteri > Beryciformes > Melamphaidae > Poromitra > Poromitra crassiceps. The sequence goes on along the minus strand of NC_139638.1, from coordinate 8,697,789 downwards.
GTCATTGATGTGTGCTGTGTGGAGTCAGCTTCAATACTCTGTATCATGCTCTCACCATGATGTATGCTGTGTGGAGTCAGCTTCAATACTCTGTATCATGCTCCCACAATGACAACCCAGTCCTCTGCAGGCCTTAGAGGAAAGGAGGAGAACGGCAGACAGAAGAGACGTGTGACAGTGGGAAGAGACACCTGGGTGTTTGACCAACGTGTTAATTAAAGCTATAAAATCTGTACCCGTTCAGGCATAAAGTCAGACTTGCTGGTTATGAAAGTGGAATCAGTTTGACCCAGAGGACAATCTTTAGTTTCGCCACGTTCATTTGAATTGTTATATTCACGGATGTATCTGGAGGTGCTTATTAACTCAGCAATTATTCATTGGCTAATGAGGTCTCTTTTCCCCGGGAGACAAACTCCAATGATTCCAAGTTTAACAATTAAACTAATTACCGTACATGTCTTCTCCAGAAAGGAGCAAGTAGGAATCCTCAATGATCGACGTGATGAACAGACGGTACGATACTGTATACAGAGCCAAAGTGAAACGTCACTTCCTGCTTTCTCCCTGTACCAGCGCTGAGAAAAATATGAATGGCGGTGGACGGAGAATAAGGTTACTTTTTTGATCCCGTTTGAATTGTGCCACGGGGTGCCAACGCTAATTTTGTCAATTTAAAACATAACTTTGCATGTCAAGAAAGTCACAGTTTGTCATCAAACTGAAACGTAGGGGTTAGTTTCGTATAAAAACTACATAGCTCGTGGAAGCTCGTGGCATGTCGCCGGTCTTCAGCTTTGCCGGTAGAGAAAGTGACGTCACTTAGGCGACAGTGTATCTAGTCTTTCTGATTTATAACTTCTAGTGCAACAGTTTGGCGACAAACTGCGACTTTCTTGACATGCAAAGTTACGTTTTTAAATTGACAAAATTAGCGTTGGCACCCCGTGGCACAATTCAAACGGGATCAAAAAAGTAACCTTATTCTCCGTTCACCGCCATTCATATTTTTCACAGCGCTGGTACAGGGAGAAAGCAGGAAGTGACGTTTCACTTTGGCTCTGTATTGTACGCTTGTGTCGCTCGCGCGCTCCTCGGCCACAGTGGGGATTAATAACCCAACTGCTGTGCTGTTACAACCCCAGAATGTTCTGAGGGGAAATGGAAGCAACATAAGGAGGGACGGTTGAGGGAAAAATTACAACTTGGAAGTTTAGAATGAAGAAAAGAAGCCGAACCCAAACCCATGGTTCTTACAGAAAGCGGAAGCTTCAGTTGACAGAACCTCAGGGTGAACCGAGGCCATATCAACAAACAAAACCTCAGTACTGACTGGAACTGAACAACTAGAAACTGTCCAGAATTCAAAGTGAAATGCCAACAACAATTCTGAGCTCCCGTACTCAACACAAACAAGGGGGGAAATGGGAAACAACTCAAATAGTCGTTCACCCGTTATACTTCCAAGGAAGTTGAAAGGGAAAAAAAGCCCTCAGGTATCTTGTCCACAGTACTGTATGGCACTGGACTCTGATGAAGACCCTCAGGTATCTTGTCCACAGTACTGTATGCCACTGGACTCTGATGAAGACCCTCAGGTATCTTGTCCACAGTACTGTATGGCACTGGACTCTGATGAAGACCCTCAGGTATCTTGTCCACAGTACTGTATGCCACTGGACTCTGATGAAGACCCTCAGGTATCTTGTCCACAGTACTGTATGCCACTGGACTCTGATGAAGACCCTCAGGTATCTTGTCCACAGTACTGTATGCCACTGGACTCTGATGAAGACCCTCAGGTATCTTGTCCACAGTACTGTATGCCACTGGACTCTGATGAAGACCCTCAGGTATCTTGTCCACAGTACTGTATGCCACCGGACTCTGATGAAGACCCTCAGGTATCTTGTCCACAGTACTGTATGCCACCGGACTCTGATGAAGACCCTCAGGTATCTTGTCCACAGTACTGTATGCCACCGGACTCTGATGAAGACCCTCAGGTATCTTGTCCACAGTACTGTATGCCACCGGACTCTGATGAAGACCCTCAGGTATCTTGTCCACAGTACTGTATGCCACCGGACTCTGATGAAGACCCTCAGGTATCTTGTCCACAGTACTGTATGGCACTGGACTCTGATGAAGACGTGTCCACAGTACTGTATGCCACCGGACTCTGATGAAGACGCACTTGGCGTCGAAACGTTATTCTTCAATGAAAGTACATTATACACTTGATCCGTGTGCTCCAGTGGCATGTACTTTGGACAAGATATCTGAAGTGAGAGTACTCTGACTCTGAGAGCACCTGAGCAGCCTGCTGGGCTGCTTGGGTGGAAGTACGCCTCACCTCGTCCTATTTTATAATATCAGTACACAAGAACACATTTACAAATGTGTTACATCATATCCAAAATTTAACCTGCCCTGCCTACGAATAAACAGAAGAACTAACACAGTACACACCCACGATTCAAGATTCATTTGAATAGATTCATTTGAATAGATTCATTTTAATAGCCAGAGTGAGTAATCATATTACAAATGAGTAATTTGACTTTGTGTAAGTATGCAGCACACATCAATAGCAGAAGAGGGAGCAAACAGAAAATAATCTCAAATTCAAATGATAAACTATCAAGACAGTGCAAAGTAAAAGTCCTTTAAAGTGATAATGGCGGTTGGGGGGTGTAGGATGGTGTCCATGGGATAATGTCCATGGGGATCATTTTAGAGTCAGTTGTTGGGGGGGGCGGGAGTGGCAAAGTCCTGATTTGTGGGGGCTTTTGGGTCTCATTGAAGAGGCGGATGGCAGTTGGGTAGAAGCTGTCCCTGTGACGAGAGGTTCTGGTACTGCCTACCGGCTCTGAAGAGTTTATTTCCTGGGTGGGTGGGGTCGACTCAGCCATCATTTTCTGAGACCGAGTGTGTAGCTCCTGAAGGGAGGGCAGGCTGCACCCGACCACCTTTTCAGCGCCACGACCACAAAGATACGTTAGCTATATAGCGTGCGCCATCATCACTAACCTCATTCAAAAACCTGTCCTCTGGGAATCCATGTATGGTAAAGCAAAACATGAGCTCCTCAACCAGCTAATAAATAAGCAGTCCACAACACAACACAACACAACACACTGAGGCAGGTCAGGCAGCAAGTGAAGGTCAGCTTCTCAGGTGTCCTGGACCTCTCCATGAGGAAGCAGCTGGAGAGAGAGAGTAGTGTGCGCACAGCATCCAAAATGATCGGCTGCGACCTCGCCTCTGTTTCCTCCATTACCCGTGTCAAGAGGAGAGGCCTGGATCTGCTCGCTGACCCTCCTCACCCCTCCAGCTCCATTTTCAAAGGAGGTCTTCAAGTACAAATTGTATAGAAACTCACTTAAGAACTGTATACCAGAGCAGCAGGCCGTTCAGCTACTGACCTCCAGCCTTTCACAGGGCCGTTCAGCTACTGACCTCCAGCCTTTCACAGGGCCGTTCAGCTACTGACCTCCAGCCTTTCACAGGGGACGTGCAATCATCAGGTAGCAGACACACCAACACTTTATTGAAGGAGTGCACTCTGGAATCCTATAGAATAGTTTTGTGTAGTTGTCGTTGCCAGAGGGTGGTTGTGCAATATTGAGCAATGTCACTTTTAGTTTGGACTTTTTTTATTGTATTTATTGCATTATTGCCTTTATTGGGCAGATCAGTCGAACACAGTAGAGTTAGACATACAGGAAAGAAGGGGGGCACGGTGGTGCAGTGGTAAGCACTATCGCCTCACAGCTCGAAGGTCGGGGTTCGATTCCCACCGTGGACGCTGTGAACGCTGAAGGAATGCGTGCCCGTCCGCATGTCCTCGAGTGCCCACCTCCCGGGTGGGGTCGTCAAAAGGGCCTTTCTGTGTAGAGTTTGCATGTTCTCCCCGTGCCTCCCGGGGGTTTCCTTCATATAGGAACCCCCTTCACCAAAACATGCAATATCCTGGTTGCTAAGGTGGTTCCTCCTCTGGTCGTTAAGGGCGCCTGTTCAGAGGGAGGGGAACCGGTTGGAATAGCGTGAACCTCCCACGTGCTATGTCCTACCGGTGAAGCTTCCCCTGTCAGGTGAAAAGAAGCGGCTGGCTAACTGCCCATGTCTCGGAGGAAGCATGGAGCCAGTTAAGGCTCTCTCCAGATCGGCAGAGGGTGGAGCAGCAACCAGGATAAATAAAAAGTAAATTAGCACTAAGGGGGATAAAAATGGGATAAGAAAATCGGGGAGAAAAATATAGTAAAAAAAAAAGACATACAGGAAAGATGCAGTCGCAGTTCCACTGGAGAGCATGGACAGACGGGTACTACTGTATCATTTGAGTGTTGTAAAGCATTTAAGAATCCACTATATTACGTTACTCAACACCGTCCATGAAGTCTGGATTATGTATGCTTGAAGCTCTTGCCCATAGAGGCTTAGCTATAGATACCATATTGGGTATAATGCATGTTGAAATGAGAATACAGGTGCAGACAGAACAGAACAGACAGTGTTTCATCACTGTGCAGGACCAAGCAAATCGTCTTTATAATGGTGCTAAAGCTGATTATGTACTTTATGCGAAAACCTGGCTGCTACTCCGTCTCTATTTCTTACACTTCCATGTTTCTCTCCAACGCCTCTCCAGTCATCGTATCTGATTTCTTCAGCAGTTGTACAAAACATTTGTATTATATTCCATAATTCCAGGGCTCTAGGGCTTTCTTTACTGTATCTCTCTCTGATCTGCTTCCTGGATCTACAGGAGCTACGTCCAAATCTGTGCTTTTTTTTGTCCTCCAACAGCATTCTCTGTTACAGACGCCATCTACATCTAAATGGGCCAAATAAAGATAATACACTTTAAATCCTTATTTGGCCCTATTCATTTGAAATGTGACGATAGACGGCACAATTACAACTATCGTTTGTATGCACCGTATCTGTGCCGCACACAGCCTATATTTATGTGTACTTTGTGTTTGCATGCATGCATCATCAGATTAATTTAAATTGAGTTTAAGGATATATAATTAATTTTTGTTGATTGGCTTCTTTTTTATATATCATTATTTACTGGGTCAAATGTGGGATGTTTGTAATATGTGCATAATGCACATATTGCCCGGGCGCACAACGGGGGAACCGTGACAGGATCCAACCGTTCCGAACCACGTAGACAACACACGGGCGACGATAAACTCCAGGCATAGTTGATGATGCAAAGTGCACTCTGTTCCGTTTCCGAGCGCGGAGGAAATGCTGTAATGTGAAAGCTGACCAGCGAGAGGGGCGAGAGGGGCGAGAGGGGCAATCTCTCCCCAGTGCGGAACAAAACGGAACGAAAGCAATGGTTACCCAGTGAGAAAGCAGCTTAAGTCTGGCAACAGGTGTTTAGTTTTTAGCCTATATCACCTTCACTCACACAGGCTTCCCCCTCTATAAGTCATGTGTGTAACATGAGCTCCTCTTGGCTCTCAGCCCAACAACTGACTAGAATTGTTCTGGCATAGCTTCACAGCATAGCTTCACAGCGAGCTATGGCGCTACGCTGCATATAGCTCTCCATATATACCATCACAGCTTCATACAGACGCTCTCATTTAGACTAGAGCCAAAGCAAACTAATCAACAGGCATTGACTTTCTCTCTCTCTCTCTCACTCACTCACTCACTCACTCACTCACTCACTCACTCACTCACTCACACACACACACACACACACACACACACACACACACACACACACACATACACACACACAGTAGGGATGGGACTGATCCGATCCAATATCGGTATCGGATGCCGATACTCACATAATTCACGAATCGGATGGGGATTTTTTTTTTTTTTTTTTTTTTTTTATTCCAGCGCAGGCCGTAATCTGCCCATGTATAATAGTATCCTTCTTTGCCTTGTTTATTTTCTTAATTTTGTCTGCTTTTTTGCAAGGTATATTTAAAGAAAACAATCTTTAATTGGCCAAATCTTTGCCTATACTGTATATTCAAGAAAGATATTGGTATCGGAATAATATCGGTATCGGCAGATATCCAAAATTCCGGTATTGGAATCGGATCGGAAGTGAAAAAATGTGGATCGGTGCATCCCTAACACACACACGCACACGCACACACACACACGCACGCATGCACGCACGCACACGCACGCACGCACACACACACACACACACACACACACACACACACACACACACACACACACACACACACACACACACACGTACATGCATGGATGGTGCACACACACCACTATAACCACCTTGCCATGATCAAGCATGGTCATTAAGTGTAAGTAGAGTAATATATACGCCAGTGGATAAATGGGATGATAAACCTTCTCCTGCAGACGATCACAGATACACCAGCTGACTGCTGCAGACGATCACAGATACACCAGCTGACTGCTGCAGACGATCACAGATACACCAGCTGACTGATCACAGATACACCAGCTGACTGATCACAGATACACCAGCTGACTGATCACAGATACACCAGCTGACTGCTGCAGACGATCACAGATACACCAGCTGACTGCTGCAGACGATCACAGATACACCAGCTGACTGATCACAGATACACCAGCTGACTGCAGACGATCACAGATACACCAGCTGACTGCAGACGATCACAGATACACCAGCTGACTGCTGCAGACGATCACAGATACACCAGCTGACTGCTGCAGACGATCACAGATACACCAGCTGACTGCAGACGATCACAGATACACCAGCTGACTGCGGCAGTCTAGACGTGGGGCAGCGATGTCGCAGGGAAGCCCATTTCATTACTGCTAGTATTGCTGGAGTTTGACCTTCGACCCATTTCCCCCCCGTCAGTGTCGAATAGCAAAGCAAGCAGTCTCCCAGTCTCCGCCACACCTCATTCTCTCCCAAGTCAGCCATCCCTTCCTCAGCGGTGGAGTGTGTGTGTGTGTGTGTGTGTGTGTGTGTGTGTGTGTGTGTGTGTGTGTGTGTGTGTGTGTGTGTGTGTGTGTGAATGGGACTTATTTTCATGTGGTGTGTGTTGTCTTTGGCTGTGGAACAAGTCTGCTCTTCAGCGGAGTGTTTTTGATGCTGATTCACAGTGGAGCCCTCTGGTTTTTGTGGCTCGGGGACTCCCCCTCTGCTTCTCCTCACGAAGCAAAACAGCATATTCAGATCTCTTCTGTCCCCCTGGTGGTACTCCTCTGCACTTTTCACAGCTGGGAGCTTTTGTCGAAGTAAAAAAAAAAAGACAAATCTTCTTGTCTTCTGTGTTGTTTGTTGACCGTGTTCTGGAGAGTTACACTGTGTTAGATGATGCAGTGTGTGAGAGAGCGCTGGAGGGTGGAACAGCTTGTGGGTGAGAAAGAGTCAAGTCAAGTTGGAAGTCTGGTATAGGGATGAAAACGTTTGTCTGGCAGTTGAGGAGGCGCTGTCAGACACAATAATGATTATGATGATGAAGCGATACACACACATTCTGGTGAACACACACGCAAGGCGCACGCACGCACGCATGCACACACACACACACGCACGGTCGCACGCACGCGCACACACACACACATTAAATCTTGTGCAGCCCAGCACCATGCTCTTGCAAAAATATGGACATGGACATGTATGCTTGTGTGCACAGCAGACTGCTTGGCTATAGAGAGGCAAAGTAACCGCCTACTTCCTGCTTCAGCACTGTACCAGAGATTTTCATCCGCCATTTATTTTCCCCATACACATTTCGTAAAAATGTGTATAAACATAGTTTTACTGGTTCAAACCAAACGGTACAGATATATTTAGAAACAGGAGAGATCGCATCACATTTCACTGGTACCAAAACGTAACAAAAATGCGGGTTTAAAGAAAATATTTTTTCGATGTTGTTTTTTTTTAGTTTTGGTTCGAGTGAAATGTTCTATGGTCTCTCCCGATTTACAGCGTTAGCTGAACCGTTTGGTTTCGACGAAGTAAAACTATTTTATAAGCATTTTACGAAATGTCTATGGGAAAATAAATGGCGGATGAAAATCTCTGGTACAGTGCTGAAGCAGGAAGTGACGTTCCACTTTGCCTCTCTATAACTCTGTATTCTGCACAGCATCCAGACCAGGTTTCCCACTGGATTCATTTCACAACACAGTTCAATTCTGGACTTCTCTCTCCGCTCGACATCACTGAACCTCCCCCAGGAGCACCTGCTGCACCCACCTCTGTATGTTCATTCAGAAATGCCAGGTTGCTTGGGCGCAACACCTGCTTGTTCTTTCCAAAAGGTTTTCCCAAAAGTAGTACGTGGAGCATGGTATGTTTGAATTGCAGTAGAGGCCTGTGGCTGCTAAGGATGCAGGTGGCAACTTCCCTGATATCCGCTCATATCATACACACGTCTTTGTGTCTGGATCTGTATGTACTTTGTCAGGGCCTGAAATTCATTTTTGGGTTTGAGCTTTTTCCTCGACATTACCGGCAGTGCTGCTTGTCACAGGATGGTTAAAGTCGTTCTCGTTGTCTGGATCAACAACAACGTTGATACGGTATCACTGCTACTCGGCATCTTGGCATCGGGGGGATTAGCGTTAACTAGGGCTGTGAATGTGGGGGAGGAGGGCATGTTCGAATGTATAATTGACCTGTTCGATTTTTTTTTCTTTTTTTTTTTTAATTAACCAAAATTAACCAACTGCTGGTAATGTTAATCCCATGTCAGAAAAAGTCTCCAGATTTGTCGCGTTAGTCTCTTCTGAGAAAGATTGTCTCCAGGGTCTGAAAAGTTGTCTCGAGTTGGATGCAGCAAAAAAAAAAAAAAAAATTAACAAAAAAAATTCGAATATATTCGAACACTTTGCGGGCAATTAATGTTCGTTCAAACTTTATTTTGGGAAAAAGTGACAGCCCTAGCGTTAACGTCCTTATCGGTATCAGATTCTTCATCGTCAATAACGTAAACATCACTGACGTTACTCCCATCGGGGGTCTGCTGCTGTGTTAAGCCTGGATTATGCTTGACGCTTTGGCCGGCCGTACGGAAATGAGAGACACGGAATCCGACGAGGAAACGTGTGGAGCTTGTATACTCTGTGTGGGTTTCTGCAGGCGGAATTGAGCGCGAGTCTTGAAAACTCCACTTTGTCCGCCCGTCCGCGTCCGCGTAGTTACAAAATTCGGCGTGCGCACGGCCGCTCGAAAACCGTCCGCACGGAGCCTTGCGGAGGGGCGTGTCTGCTGATTTGACGTCACTTTTCCGCGCGGACACTCGCGTTCCTCGCTGATGCGGAAAGCATAATGAGACCTTTAGACTACTGCCTTCTTCAACGTCTGTTTGTTTCTTTCTGAGCGGGTACCCCTTCTTCTGACGACGTAGTTTTCCCTTTTTAGCCAGAGGAAGGAAGTGAAATTTGGTCCGCGGTGTAACGCGCCGTCCGGCCAGTCGTTTGAATGCATTAAGCAACGTTCCACACCATCATCGGCTAACATAGACATCGGCCCCCCGCAAACAGATGTGGAATTAGTCCCCGCATTATGTATTAAAAAATATGCGGGAATTCTCGAAAATGTGCGCGATTCCTGCAATCCACCGCCAAATTTCAGGCCCTGCTTTGTGTGCGTGTTGTTTTCCCCCTATATCTTTGTGCCCATATGGAAGCAATGTGGCAGTCAGGCCACCGGGCAAACGTTATTCAATCCGTGTGTTTGTGGGCTTTGGCTGGGCTCCACGTCACATGACCGCCCACAGAGTCACATGACCGCCCACAGAGACATGCAACTTGAAAGGAGGTTTGAGTGGAGCCACTGCATCTTCTGCCTGTTACACTCAACTCAATTACAGGACCAGCAACTAACTGCCTCCAAAACCCATCAGTTTGTTTATTTTTAAACTCTCTCTCTCTCTCTCTCTATCTCTGTCTGTCTCTCTCTCTCTCCCTCTCTCTCTCTCTCTCTGTCTCTCTCTGTCTGTCTCTCTGTCTCTCTCTCTCTCTCTCTCTCTCTCTCTCGAGTGCGTGTTGGGAGCGAACGTGGTGAGTGCAGTGACTGCGGTCTGAGAGCGTGTTGCAGTGCGTGAGTTTTCAAACTCTTTATTTGTTATTTTTCTGGTGTATGTGTGCACTGGTGTTTCTCTTGCTTTATTGTTTCTTTCACGGGTTGCGGGGTGGTTTGGTAGCGCCAGCTGCCAGTGTCTGCTGGCAGGCAGCATGGCAGAAGCTGGAGGCTCCGGTTTAGAGACGTTAACGCGTCGGCATGCCATTAAGTTGGCTCCGGAGGTTAGATGTAGTGTGGAGGAATGTAGTCTGGCTGTGGGTGAGGTTGTCGGGTTTGGTAGTATTAAGTCTGCCTCCCGGATGAACAACGCTGTGGTTTTGTTTTTGGACAGCGTGGATAAGGTGAATCGCATGGTTGAGAGTGGGGTGGTTATCAAAGACACTTTCACCCCGGTGTTTGCGCTGGTCAGCCCCGCTAAAAAAGTGATCATTTCAAATGTTCCCCCGTTCATTAGAAATGAAGCTTTGGCGAAGGAATTGGCAAGGCACGGTAAACTCGTGTCGCCTATCAAACTGATTCCCCTTGGATGTAAATCTCCCCAGTTAAAGCATGTCATGTCTTTCCGTAGGCAGGTGCTCATGATTCTTAATAAAAATGAAGATGAATTGAGTCTCGCTTTCAAGTTTAGAGTGGATAGCTTTGATTATACTATGCATGTTTCCACAGAGAATATGAAGTGCTTTGGATGTGGTTTGGAGGGACACTTCATTCGCTCTTGCCCTGATAGGGCTGGGGAACGGCAGCCACAGGCTGCTGCTGCAGCAGCAGCAGCAAGAAAGGCTCAAGGTGTGGCTGTGCCTGGGCCGTCAGGTGCGGTGCCTGGGCCGTCAGGTGCGGTGCCTGGGCCGTCACGGGAGGTGCCTGGGCCGTCAGGTGCGGTGCCTGGGCCGTCACGGGAGGTGCCTGGGCCGTCACGGGAGGTGCCTGGGCCGTCAGGTGCGGTGACTGGGGCGTCAGGTTTTGTTTTTGGGCCGCTACATGTGGCAACAGGTGTGAAGACGCCGGGCTCGGCGGTACCGTCTGGGCCGCTCCCTGATAGACAATGTAATGAAAATGTAACGGAGGAAAATGTTGTGGAGACAGGAACACGTAATTCACAAACTGATTTAGAAACAGGTTCAAATGTTGAACAATTAAATGGATCTCAAAGTCATGGGGAGGATAGTGGGAGCCCTGGGAGGAATGAAGTGAGCAGGGTGGGACAGGCTGCTGCCAGGGTGGTAGAGTCTGTGTTTGAGGAGGAGGAGTGCATGGATGAGGATGTTTTGAAAGCTAGGATAACAAAACGAAAAATCACAGAGACCACACAAGATGCAAGCAGAGAGAATAAAGTGTCAAAGACAGTTACAGTGTGTTCATCCTCCCAATCTCAGTCAGAAGAAGGGGGGGGGGCTGGGCTTGACGATGAAAGTGAAATGGATGAGAGCTTAGAGTGTGGATATTCCTTTGAAAAAATACAGAAGTTTTTGCAAAACACTAAGGGTCAAAGGGTTAAAATCGAAGAGCATTTTCCTGATGTACAACTTTTTCTGAATTCTGCTAAGGTTTACATGAAAAACACAGGAGAAGTTGGGAAGCCATGCTTCTCTGAGCAAGAGTTTTACAGGTTGAAATCAAGAATGTTAAAGATGAAAAATCAAAAAAGCTCTGATGAATAATGTCTTCGTAGTTTTCTTTTTCTATGTGCTGATATTACATCCCTGTTTTCTGATGTGTAGTTTAAACATTGGCACGTTAAATCTCAATGGAGCTAGGGATGTTACAAAGAGAGCTGCTTTGTTTAGTTTGATTAATATGAAAAATTTAAATGTAACCTTTGTTCAGGAAACTCACAGCACTGAGGATATTGTTTGTGAATGGAAGAGGGAGTGGGCTGGGGAGGTATTTCTCAGTCATAAAAGTAGTATGAGTGGTGGGGTTGGAATTTTATTTTCTAAAAATTTTAATCCCAATAAAACTGTTGTTGAGGAAGTGGTTGCAGGACGAATTTTAAAAGTGAGGGCTGAATTTGAAAAAGTAAAAGTGGTTTTCATTAATGTTTATGTTCCTACTGTAGGCACTGAAAGACTTTGCTTTTTGAATGTCTTAAGTGATGAAATTAAACAATGCAAGTCAGATGAATTTTTATTTCTTGGGGGTGATTTTAATTGCACTGAAAACCCAAGGCTTGATAGGAATCATCCAGAGCCACACTTGGCTTCTAAGAATTGTATGTTAAAGTTGAGTGAAACTCATGAGCTGAGTGACGTGTGGAGGGGTTTTCATAAAAGTCATCGTCAGTACACCTGGGTCAATATTAGGGATAATCGTGTGTCCCTAGCCAGGCTGGATAGAATTTATTGCTTTAAACATCAATTTAATGTTTGTAAAAGTTCTTTTATAAGTCCAGTTGGTTTTTCTGACCATTCCTTGGTGCAATGCTCTGTTTTCATTAAACATGTTAATTCTGGTAGCGCGTATTGGCATTTCAATACATCTCTTTTGTCAGATGAGAATTTCAAAGATGCTTTTAAGTTTTTTTGGTTAAAGTTTAGAAAAACTAAAGCCCTATACAGCTCATTGCAACAGTGGTGGGATTTTGGGAAGAGCCAAATTCAGAATTTGTGTTTACAGTACACTTTCAATGTCTCCAGGGATTTGGCCAGGTCTATAAGAGCTCTGGAGAGAGAAGTAGTGGACTTGCAGTCTTTTGCAGACTCCACAGG
>NC_139638.1:8657530-8680030 GCF_964638095.1 Poromitra crassiceps | reverse complement strand
GGCACCCTCTGCTGTTTTGTATTGGAAATGTAATGTCAATTATTTTTTCATCATTGTAAAGCCACAGCACAGTGAAGAGGATATTAATGTGAAGATTAGCCTCTTCCTTTTGCTCTCAGAGTGCATCAGATTCATGCATTTTACTTTAAAATGTACAAAATTTCTTTGTCCAGGGTTAGCCTAGTCCTAGAGGAGAAGCCTAGTCCAAAGCCTAGAATCGCCTATGAGTGAGTGACAAACTGAATCTCAGAAACTGAATAATGACATAATAACAGTATAATACTAATGTTAATTTAAAATGAGATAAATATGGCGAAAAAAATCATCCAAACATCCGGACGATGGGTAGGGGGGCCCCTGGGGGCTTCAGTGCCCCGGGGCCCCTGGGGGTGTTAATCTGGCTCTGGAAACACCCCACCACTGCCAACTGGGGGGGACACACACCGAACAGTCAATTAAAATGAAACGAGACACAGAGTCTGATCCACACCGTGGTGGTTGGATGCGATGTGGATGCGGGGGAATGTGTGGGTGGCTCGTTGCTGCTAGCACGCGTCGTCTGGGGGTCTGCTCTCACCACCGGGGGCAGCGCGCGTGGGCGTGGCCGACTGTCATCAGAGCGTCTGTGTGGCCCTATAGATATATTCTCATACTCACTCTGAAGATGCAACTGGATGAACCTCACCACCACCACCGACCCCCAGTCTCCTAACCTGGAGACACTGACTGAACAGTCAATTATAAACATCTTCGTTATGAGCTGCCTTATGCCGGCTTACTGCACGACCTGCCCACTTAGCCCGCCCCCGTCTCCTCAGCTGGGAGACGCTGAACGTAAAGGCCAAATTAAATCGCACCGTTTTTTTTTTTGCCGTGGGCGGCAGGACAGGTGCCTTCCATTTACAGCATATATCATTTTGAGCTTTGTGTTGCATATTTTCAAAGCACCACGCAATTTTGCCTCATTCAGTGTGGGCACCTTGTGCTAGCATCGATGATTTCCGGACTCGTTCCTGCGGCTCTCTATGGGGGAGAGCATTCTGGGGCCCAGCCCATAGGGAGGCCAGCAGTAATCATGTTCGTCTTAAATCTAAGCAAGGATAACCACATTTTGTTTTGAACCAAAATACTCACCATTACTTATTAAAACATAAAAATAAGCATTTTATTAATATTGTTGCTTTAGTAAAAAAAAAAAAAAAAAAGCCTGCTTCATAATGAAAACCTGGTCTGCTGAAAATGTAATTTATTTCTTTCTTTTTTGTACGCATTGTCAAAAGTAATGGTGGGGTGAGGGCAGCTCACAGAATCTGATGGGACCAAAATATGGTCATGTGTTGAATGAGTGAAGCAGATTTGGGGAGGTTCTTTCCAGGGGTCCAGCCATCTCTGTCGATGGGCGTGCAGACTGCAGAGTGACAGGCACCCACTTCTAACACCATGTTCTTACAAAATGGCTACACAAACGTCTTTTCTGGTGCATTTGTGCACAGCGAACTGGCTGTCTATAACTCAGTATTACGGACAGCTTCAAACGTTTATACAGTGCAGTTGCCACTTTCATCCTGGGGGGGGGGGGGGGGGTAGTACAGGAACACGGATAACAGACGACATCCCAGGGGAGCATTTGATGCAGCAGTTCACACAGACAGGTCCATGAAAAAAGTTCCCTCTCCACATCACTGAACTCCCCTCACCACCCGTTCACACCAATCTTTACCTTAGAGATCCTCATCCAAAAAGCTTGTCTTGCTGCCTGGGGTGTGCATGCATTTATTTCATGCATTAAGCTCTTTCTTTCTATCATCTTTCTCAAAGATAGAGTCTCTGAAGCGTGACATTTTCTCATTTCAATAGTTATCGGCCTATGGCTGTGACCAACACCATCATGTGACGTGATGTGGCCTATGGCTGTGACTAGGGCTGGGTCGGTTTGAAAATTTTAAAACCGGTTCGATATTGCCGTCTAAACCGGATCGAACCGGTATACCGATTTTTTTTGTAATTAATTTTTATTTTTTTTAAGCAGGGCTCCCGAGTGTGGCCCATAACTGTCTGTAGTGCAACTTCAGTCCACCTGATAGCAATAATACACCTCTAAGCTGGTATTGTCAACCAGCAATGATACTGAATAAAAAGAAGCAGGACACCTGTGTAACAAACACACCCTGTATTTATTTCTCATAACTATTCAGCTCAACTTTTCTTCTAAACATCAAAATAATAAATGAAATAAGACTTCTGCCTATAGTGCAACTTGAGAAAAGGCTAATAAAAACACAAGCAGTGCAATCAGAATGGATTGGCTTACAGCTGAGCTGCCTTATAAACTTCAAAACTCACAAATTCACACAATATAGGGCCTAGGCATGGGTCGGTTTGAACATTTTGAAACCGGTTCGATATTCCCCAAAAAAACGTATCAAAGCGGCTGCAGTTGGTGGCGATAATGCACCTCTAAGCTGGTATGCTGCCAACCAGCACGAACACTGAATACAAATAAGCAGAACCTTTTAACTGTAACAACACACTGTTTTTATTTCTCATAACTATTCAGCTTAACTTTTCTTCAAACATCAACATAATAAACAAAATAAGACTTTTGCATACTAGTGCAACTTGAGAAGAGGCTAATACGAACAATAGTGCAATCAGAATGGACTGGCAAAAAAAAAAAAAAATGTTTTTAGGTTTTTTCGGTTCGCACGTGATCAAACCGGTTTGGGCTCGTACACCGAACCGAACCGGTAAAACCGGAAATCGACCCATGCCTAGCTGTGACCAACAACGTCATGTGACGTGATGTGGCCTATGGCTGTGACCAACACCGTCATGTGACGTGATGTGGCCTATGAGCTGTGACCAACACCGTCATGTGACGTGATGTGGCCTATGGCTGTGACCAACCACGTGATGTGGTCGCTCGGCTATATGCAGAATCATGACTGTAATTATTACACTAAAATTTGGTACTGGTGGAAAATCCTCAATTCTCTCTGGATAGTCATAATAGGTACAGATGCAGCAAAGCCGCGACAGTTCGACTTTGAGGTTATTTTTGTCTGTGTTTTTTTTTGTTATGTACCTCTTTTATTGATGAGCCAACTGGACTGAATGTTATATTTAAAATATTTTAATTGGTCTCTCCCCGCTCACATTAGTTTGTTTTTAATCAGGAAACTGACCTCCTCCTGGCACAATAAATAGGTTACTTTATATGAAGACTAAATAAACTCGGCTACAGAGCAATCTAGATCTGAGGGAAAATAAGCAAGGAAGGCTAAAATAGCATCCATGTTTTTAATGGAAACAAAAATGGAAAAAGATAATATGTTTTTCTCTTTCTTTATTGTGAATAGATAGACAAGTAAAAATGGTGTATTTCTACGCTTCAATGAAAAAATAGACCAGAATCGGTGAAAGAATAGAAAGGCAGAAAATGCCCTCGCACTGCCCCCGGTGGACACGGCAACACCCGCATAACATGGCTGTGTGTCACCTTGCACGCACATGCACATTTCTGTATTAAAAAATCCTTTTCTTGGATTGGTCTTACGTAATATTCATATTTTCTGAAATACAGAATTTTTGCGTTTTCATTAGCTGTGAGCCATAATTATTAAAATGATAACAGATAAAGGCTTGAAATATTTCACTTTGCGTGTAATGAATCTATAATATATGAGAGTTTCACTTTTTGAATTGAATCACTGAAGTAAATGAACTTTTCCACGATATTCTAATTGACTGAGCTGCACCTGTCCTCTCCTCAAGAGCACTTCCCTTGATGTACCTGGCTGTCACGGCGGGCACGGAGTCTATTGACCTTTCACTTCAAAGAGACCACGAGGTCGCCCCCTGCCTGTGGTGTGGTGGAACGTGCATGACCCTCTTCCATTTTCACTCGTTCGCTTTTCACTTAGTTACTTTGCAGAACCGCAGAACCTCGAGATCGATTCTCCTTCCTGAGCATCTGTCTCTCCACCTCTCCATCCCTCTTCGTCTCGCAGCTGCCTATTTATACCAGGAGCGAGCAGATGACAGCTCCTGTTTAGAAGGCATGGTCAGGTTCTGTGATGAGGACTTGTGGGTGGTAGACAGCTACCATGTCCCCCTATCCCGACTCTCTCTCTCTCTCTCTCTCTATCTCTAACTCTCTTTATCGCTGTCTCTTTCACTTCCTGTCTCTGTCTCCCTTCTCCTCCTCTCTCTCTCTCTCTCTCACACTCACTTTCTCTATCATCTCTCCCTCTCTCTCCCCCTCCCCACACACACACACACACACACACACACACACACACACACACACACACACAGGAACAGTCAGGAGTTGTGTCTCAGCTCTCTGTACAACCAGCTGTCTCTAAGCCAGGGATTAAATGATTCACTTACCAGCAGCGTTTTAAGCCTTACAGTCACACCCACACACACGCACACGTCTTCGTGCTTCGCACGGGTCCATTAAATTGAATTACATTTGAATTATATCCATCCCAGAATTATGTACATATCATTAAGCATTAACGCTCAACACCTCTAACTAAATGGGAACGGGGTGTCAAAATAAGCAGATCCTTTCAACAAGTCAAGTGAGTAGTGAGTACCGTTATAAGCGCATCACTAGATATTAGGGGTGTCACGATATTTCGTCGCACGATATATCGCGATATCGAAACGTCACGATATGCGTATCGTCAGAAAAAAATGATATCGTAAAAAAAAAAAAAAAAAATTTGCTCCTGAATAATAATAGAACAAATTTAGCAGAATCAACACGCATGAGTGAGGGGGTAGACTACTACTGGCATGGCAAAACAGCTCAAGGGGTACATAAAATTACATAAGTTTAGGGACCATTGAGCATGAGTTATTTAAGAAATAGATTGTATACTTTATTTTTCTTTCACCATGCAACAAACATTTAGTTTGTGACAGTGTGACACATTCTATTGCAAGAGAAGCATTATCTTCCATGTTGTTTTCTAGTTATTATAATAACAATTTCCAAAAACAGCATTTGTTTTGTATTTTGTGTATTTCAAATGAAAGACTATTTTTCCAGTATTTTCCCCCGGCTCCCTTGAAAAGAGGTTTCGATTTCAACGGGAACTCACATGGTTAAATAAATGATAAATAAATACATAAAAATTATTTACTTTTGTTAAAAAAAATATTGTTAAAATATCGTATCGTACTATAAAGGACAAAGAAGGAAGATTCATATTGATAAAGGGTAAAATTGAGGGTAATTTGTTTACTTTCTATAATGTGTATGTTCCACCTGGCTCAGAGTCAGATTTCTATGTACAAATATTGGATAAGATTGCGGCAGAAGCACAGGGAACTCTTTTGTGTGGAGGTGACTTCAATATTACTCTGAATCCTCACATTGATTCATCAGGACTGAGATCAGGCCAATCCAAAAAAACTACAAGGAAAATAAACTCAATAATATCTGAGCTGGGGCTGATCGACGTTTGGAGGCAACGTAACGCATCAGTTAAGGATTATACCTTTTTTTCATCTCCTCACTCAACATATTCGAGAATCGATTATTTCCTAATGTTTGGGTCAGATAGCAGTAAGGTGCAAGATTGCCATATTGGAACGATGGATCTCTCGGATCACTGCCCAGTGTATTTGTCCCTATCAGCAGCTTCTGAGAGGAAGTTTACATACTGGAGATTTAACTCCAATATATTGAATGAACAGAATATTGAAAGGTTTACGAAGGAGATATCAGACTACCGGTACATAGAATTTAATGACAATGGAGAGGTGAGTCCGCCAGTGCTTTGGGACGCCTGTAAGGCGGTAATGAGGGGAAAGGTGATTGCAGTAACATCATTTCTTAAGAAGGCGAGAGCCGAAAAACTTAACACCCTGCAGGGGGAATTGAAAGTATTGGAATTTGAGCATAAGACAACAATTGACCCTAAGATTAAAATAGAGATAAAAAATAAAAAAAATAAAATTGAAGAAATATGTACACAGGAAATTCAAAAAAAGATGTTATACACCAAACAGAAATACTATGAAGGTGGTAGCAAATATTCAAAATTGTTGGCCTACAAACTTAGAAAACAACAGGCAGATAACATGATATACAAGATAAAGGATCCAAGAACTAATGTTCTTCATTATCAGATGAGGGAAATTAAAAACTGTTTTAAAGAATATTATGAGAGGCTATATACACAACCCCAGGTTGATAATGATCAGAAAATGGAGTCTATGCTCGAATCTCTAAATTTGCCAACCCTTACAGAAGCCCAAAATGTGTCACTGATCCAACAGATATCACAAGAAGAAATATATTCAGCTATAGCTAGATTGAAGGCAGGCAAGTCCCCTGGCACTGACGGATTCACTACAGAGTGGTACAAGGGCCTGAAGGGGGCCCTGACACCTATTCTGTTGAAAACATTTAATTGGGTCCTGAAAGAAGGGGAAACTCCGGATTCATGGAAGGAGGCAATTATCTCGGTTATACCTAAAGGAGGGAAAGACAAATCGGAATGTGCGAATTATAGGCCAATTAGTGTACTGAACCTTGATTATAAACTGTTTACGTCAATTATTGCCAAGAGGCTGGAAAAAATTCTACCAGAAATAATCAACTTAGATCAAACTGGGTTTATTCTGTCACGTCAGACTCACGATAGTATCAGGAGGTCCCTGCAGGTTATTAGGCATATAGATCAAAATAAAATACAAGCTATGCTTATAAGTTTAGACGCTGAAAAAGCTTTTGATTCGGTTAGGTGGAAATTCTTATTTAAAGTTATGGAAAGGTTTGGTTTCGATCAGGTCATTATTAAGACATTAGAAGCCTTGTATGACAAGCCATCAGCCAGATTAAAGATCAATGGTGAGCTAACTGACTCTTTTTTGCTTGAGAGGTCTACGAGACAGGGCTGTCCGGTCAGTCCTTTGTTATTCGCAATTTTTGTCGAACCATTGGCACAATGGATTAGACAGAATAACTCGATTAGGGGAATAGAAATGGCTGCCGGGGAACAAAAGCTAGCATTATTTGCAGACGATATTCTCGTGTACCTCTCAAGCCCAACAGACTCTCTCCCGGCCTTGATGGCGGTGCTTAAAGAATATGGGTCATACTCAGGCTATAAAGTCAATGAACGAAAAACTCAGATTCTGAATATAAATTATAATCCTCCTCGTAGTCTTCGATCCAAATACCAAATGTGCTGGGATAAGTCATCAATTAAATATCTGGGGATTAACCTGCCCACAGATTTGTCCAAATTGGAAGAAATTAATTATGGCCCACTTAGAAAGGAAATTTTGACAGACATAAGTAGGTGGAATTTAATCCCGTATTTAAATATAGGCTCAAGGATTGACTCAGTTAAAATGAATATCCTCCCAAGATTCTTATATTTTTTTCAATCAATTCCCATTGAAAAAACGGAACAATACTTTATTGAGTTAGACAAAATTATATCACGATTTATTTGGGCAGGGAAGAAGCCGAGGATTAGATATAAAACAATGCAACTAGCAAAAGAGAAGGGGGGTTTAGGCCTTCCATGCATGAGGGACTATTATAGAGCGGCCCAGATCCGGCCACTAGTGGGCTGGTGTACTCCAAGTTATAACTCCCGGTGGAAAGAGATTGAAGGCTCAATGAGTGAGAGAATTCCAGTTAATACGTTGATAGGGGACCCTTCATCGACTGATTTCCTGTCGGATCCCAATAATCCTTTGGTAATTAGCTCTCTTAAAACATGGAAGGAAATAATTAGAAAACATCATTTGAAAGATAGGGCGACAATATTCAAGTGGTTTGCATACGATTCAAATTTTATTCCCAGTAGATATGACTCAACGTTTAGAAATTGGGCTCCAAGTGGCCTTACAGCACATTGTACTCTCTTGAACCAGGGTAGAGTGTATAGCTTCCAGGACCTCAAAGTAAAATTTAATTTGCAGGATCAGGATCATTTTAGGTATATACAAATCAGGAACTTTATAGATAAGACATTCCCGAAAAATGATCGAGCAATGGGAATGGAAATCCTTGGTATCTTCCAGAATGCATACGATGATGGTAGTTACAGGAAGATGGTATCTAGGTTGTATATGGCTCTTCAAAGTCTAAAAGGTGACCATACTATGAATATTAAGGAAAGATGGGAAGCAGAGGGAAGCTCCACGATATCTCCAGAAGATTGGATCAGAATATGTGGTCAACAATGGAAAATGACGAGTTCACCATCCTGGAGGGAATTTAGTTGGAAAAATGTGATTAGATACTTCTGTACTCCAGCGCAAAAATCTAAATTCTCTCACCAATCTGTATGTTGGAGGTCATGTGGAAATGCAATGGCAAACCATTTCCATATCTTTTGGAGTTGTCCCTCTGTGGTTCCATTTTGGAAGAAAGTACATGAGGTCCTGGAGGCGGTTTTTAGGATGGAAATTATTTTTGATTTTAAAACACTGTACTTGGGAGATATAGAAGAGTTGCATTGTGTGAAACGAGATGAATATATGTTGAGAGTGATGTTAGTGGCTAGCAAAAAGGCTGTGACTAGAAAATGGCTAAAGCAAGAGGTACCAACTGTGAATGAATGGATAGATCTAATCCACTCGATATATGTAATGGAGAGAGTAACATTTAGACTAAGAGCTCAAGCTGATTCCTTTGAAAACAAATGGTCGAAGTGGCTTGCCTATGTATCGGATATAAGACCTGACTTTGTATAGCTGAGAAGAAACAAGGTGGTGTGTGTAAATGGGTACCGTAAATGCTTATAATTGAGAATTGTATGTGGGTGCGAATGAATGAATGATTATGTGAATGTAGATGAGTACAAGATTGAATGGTTAAAGATCTCCCCTGTCTTTTTGTTCGTTTAGTTTATTTATGTTTTGTGCTGTTGTCTGTAAAGTTTGTTTTGTCATTGAGAAAAATAACAATAAAAAGTAAATGACAAAAAAAAAAATATATCGTATCGTATCGTTATCGTGAACCCAATATCGTGTATCGTATCGTATCTTGAAATTAGTGTATCGTGACACCCCTACTAGTTATCAATATTTGCCTGCTTACAGCCATCAGCCGTCAGCTGATTCCTCTACCAGCACTGGAAGATGCTCTGCATTGCGTCCGATGGCCGTGTCCAAGGTTCAAATCCTCGATGGCTGAGGTGACGCAAGTGTTCTCCCACATGGGAATACGACGTTGAACTGATTGTTTTCTGGTGAATCCGTTCCAAAGTCAACGTGCTCTGCAGGGGAGCAGGGAGAACCTCAACCTGATGGCAACGCAACGCTGGTAGTGCGAGCTCTAAAGCGCAAATTATGCTCCAGCGAAATCGCCTGTGCCGAGGGGGTTCGCCGCCCCCCTCGGCGGAGGGGGGCGTGCAGCTCCTCGAAAATGTGACTCCGCGGCGTCCACGCGGACGTGACGTGACGTGACCGGCACGAGAGCTGTGATTGGACGTACTTGTTGTGAGGAATGAGGAAATGCAATTTCCCTCATTTAACAGTGCTTGTCCCTCATCTAGCAAAGCCTTCTGCAGGCTCACCGGAATGAGTTTTGAAATGGAGGGACAATAAAATGTCCCCCCCACCGACATGATTGCAAGTTCTTGGTAAACGACACGATAACGTCATATGTAATGGACATGAGTGTACCACCACAAGCCACCTAGTGTTTTGGACGTGTACTGCAGCCAACGCGCCGAGTTAACGTTCGCGTATGCACAGTCTCGCCGTCAATGATGATATATTTTGCACATAATCTCACACATATCTGAAAACTGTAAACAGTCTTGCTGCCATTAATTTAGTTTGACAGATATTGAGAGTTCATTTGAGTGAGGTTGTGGACCAGTGATGTCATTCATGCACAAATGACACCACTGGTCCACAACTTAACTCAAATCAATATCTCAATAACTGTCAAACTAAATGAATGGCTGCAAGACTGTTTATAATTTTCTGATATACTACTGATTTTGTAAAAAATAAAAAAACTGGTTGAAAATCGGTGGGGTGTTCCTTTAACGTAACGGTGCGTCACAAGACTGGGGTGTGCGCCATCTGCTGGCAACCTACAGTACTGTAGTGGCTTTGAATCCAACTGATGTCTGTCTCTGTCTCTGTCTTTGTCATCAGTGCTGTAGTGGTAAAAAAAAAGGTGGGTAAACTATACTTTTGACTCGAGGCAGCTTTCTCACGCGGCACCGGCAGTGTTATAACGGCGGATAAATAAGCTTCCATGACCGATATACAAGACAAAATATGAGAGTATATAGAACAACTTAATCTGAATCATATAGCCCTATAAGGTATATCAGGGGGTTCTGAGTTCATTTCTGAGTAGCCAGCCAGATAGAAAAAGTAGCTGGCTATGGGATGGGCCTTGCCCCTCAAGGGGGGTCCGGGGGGATTCTCCCCCGGAAGATTTTTTTTTAACATTTTAAAGTAAAATTCATCAACCTGGTGCATTTGAGAGCAAAATGAACTACACACATCTCTAATGTGTTGTGACTTTACAAATAATTAGGCCTAAACAATCAATATAAAATGTATTTATTGAACATTTGTTGAATTTCTCCAGGTATGAAAAGTTAAATTATACAGTAGGTAGCCTACTTTAAAGGACCTTGTATGAACCCAGTATATACAGTTTGAAGAGTAATATAGTTCTCTCTCTCACACACACTGTACCTGTGATTGTCAGCTTCAGCTTTATAGCTAAAAGTATGTAGACAGATTGAATCTGTGATTCTTGAATACCAATATATAATTCAAACTGTCCACAAACACATTGGGCAAGGATAGGTAGACAACATACTGTACATGGAAATAAAAGTGGTTCTGCCACTCTGGCCACTAAATTTTAGTCAGCCAATATTTATTTATACAGATCTCGGCACAACAACCACAAGTATGTTTCTAGATAGTTTTCAACATGGTCGTATTATATTGGCTTTATACAGTAGCACCTGGACTATTCAAGTCGACTCGCACGCACCTAATGTTACAAACTTTACTTGATCAGAGGGAAATCAATCATGTTTCTTACACCAGTGATTCACTCTTCAATTGTAAAACGGTGAGCCTATATGATTTCCCCCACTCCGGACACACATTTTTAACCAACCTTACCTACCGTATGTTCAGCTCTCCAAATGCGCATTGCGCATCGCTGGCACAATGGCACCGTTAAGTTGTTTGAAGGGAGCGCTGTCTGGGCAGGCAAGCACAGCTCGATAAAGGCACCAACGTAACCGGGGCCGTGTACCTTTCCCGTGGAGCGCTCCACAAAAATAGGCTACGGTTCGCGGAGATCCTGGTCAGTGCCATGCCCATGTGTAATCTTTTTTCTTTTCTTTTGGTGTGTGACGTGCTTGGCGTGGTCTCCGCATCAACGGAGTTTACGCGAACGTGTTAAAACTCGTGCAATAATAAGTGTGCATAAACGATTTAAACATGTGAGTAAACGATCTTAAAAGGTGCCTAAGCGCTGCAGAGCATTGAAAAAGGTACGTAAACCCGTTTACGTGCGTTTAGCCACCACTACAGCCCTGTTTGTCATCACAGTGAATGCAATTTGATGAATGACTTAAAAAACTCTTTTTGAAGGTCAATTCTTTCCTCCTGACCTAAAGGATCGTCTCCGTGCTCTCATCATGGAAGATTGTCTTGGTGGAGACAGTGGAAGGGCCTGTGATTACAGGAGTGCTGCTCCACACACCCTCATTGATGCGAGGTGGGAGCTGGTCTGGACCAAAGCTCATCTCTTCAGGAGAGGAGAGAGCTGCTGCACACACAGATATGAGGGAGCACTCCTCCTCCTCCTCCTCTTTCCATTCCACTCACTGGACAGCATGGAGTGTGTTTCCTCCCTCTATAGCAGAGGTTCTCAAATGTTTTTCAGCCAAGGACCCCTTACAAGATAGAAAATATACCGGGGACCCCCTCATTCTGATTTGTGATTTTGGGCTAAGCTTAATTGTTGCCACGGTAACGTGCTTGACTTTTAATTTGATAGGTTTGTTATTAGAATGTAATCCATGAACCATTTTAGATTTAAAGCATAAACTATTTTCGTTGAACTATGAAGATTTTGCAAAAAAAAAATATATATATATTTTTTTTATTACATTACATTTACATTACATCATTTAGCAGACGCTTTTGTTTTGTCCAAAGCGACTTACAATATCACAATTTATCAACAGTACAGAAAACCACTATGCAACACAATCAATGACTGCCAAGATATTTTGATAGACTAGCACCATGTAGGAAGTAGTTTGAGAAGGAATAAGTAACATGTAGCATTTTTTTTATTACTTTTTTTTTTCTTTTTTTTTACCTGAAAACTTTTCGCTGGACCCCCTGGCAAAGTGCCACGGACCCCTGGGGGTCCGCGGACCCCCATTTGAGAACCACTGCTCTATAGTGTTCATGATCTGTTGCTCTCCGGTGTCCACTTCTAAAGGGACGTAATAACGTGTATGTATTCTCTTTGATGCCTCCTCATTCAGTAACGACTGTCATCTCTCAGATAGAGGGACTATATGACGACACTGAGCCACACTGTTACTCGTAGTAAGAGCATGGAAGCATTGCATCTGTGTGTGTGTTTGAATGAATGAATGAATTAAATTTTATTTCGAACATTTAAAAAAAAGGAAATATACATGTACACATATATACATATAATAAAATAAAATAAGAAATAAAAACAGGCAAAAAAAACAAAATAACTAATAAAATGGTCATGTCCGAAAAGGAGTAGCAGGAAGCAGATGCTTGTCTAGTCCTTACCCCTATTCTCTAATATACTCTGTTCCAGAGTTCATCATAACTAGACTAAATTTACATAGATAATTATCAACATTATAACGCATTTACTCAATCAACAACCGTATTCATTCATGAATGTAAGAAGAAGAAAAAAAAATGTTTTTATAGAAAAGCCGACACTTTGTTTTTGTGTGCTTGTGTGCACATCTTAGTTGTGAGCATGCACATAATGGGCATTGTGGGTAATGTTTTGCTGGGCATTGTGGGTAATGTTTTGCTGGGCATTGTGGGTAATGTTTTGCTGGGCATTGTGGGTAATGTTTTGCTGGGCATTGTGGGTAATGTTTTGCTTGATGTGGGTGAGCAGCACACTTAACGGGAGACGGGGCAGAGGGAGCTGCAGGGAGAGAGGAGACACAAGGTCAGACGTGGCACAACAAGCAGAGAACACAACCACTAAGATGATAAATGGCGAGCTGGCTGGAAGCATGGAGTAACATTTGTAAGCAGAGGCTATGATCTGAGAGGAGAGGCGGGTCGGTGTGCTGCAGAGGGCTGGTGAGAAGATACGGTGCGGGTGTGCAGATGAAGCTGGAGCAGATTGGAGACCAGCTGGTTGCAGGGGATACTATGGTGTGCAGGTCAGGCTGACCTGGGAGATGCAGGGGATACTATGGTGTGCAGGTCAGGCTGACCTGGGAGATGCAGGGGATACTATGGTGTGCAGGTCAGGCTGACCTGGGAGATGCAGGGGATACTATGGTGTGCAGGTCAGGCTGACCTGGGAGATGCAGGGGATACTATGGTGTGCAGGTCAGGCTGACCTGGGAGATGCAGGGGATACTATGGTGTGCAGGTCAGGCTGACCTGGGAGATGCAGGGGATACTATGGTGTGCAGGTCAGGCTGACCTGGGAGATGCAGGGGATACTATGGTGTGCAGGTCAGGCTGACCTGGGAGATGCAGGGGATACTCTGGTGTGCAGGTCAGGATGACCTGGGAGATGCAGGGGATACTCTGGTGTGCAGGTCAGGCTGACCTGGGGGAGATGCAGGTGAGCTAGGTGAGCTGTCTCTGCTGCTACTTCATATTGAATGCGTTGAAGTCACAGAGTACTCACAATGATCGGTCATTGTAATCATTGTAACTATTGTAAATCATTGCAATCATTGTAATCATTGTAAGTTACTATTGTAAATCATTGCAATCATTGTACTCGCAATGGGTTGAAATGAGGTATGAAAGTGTACGTTAGTTTCTTCCTTACTAACGTTTCCACACACACACACACAGGTATCTTCTTCAGAGTCAAACTTCAGAGTCAGAGTGAAGACACCTGTGTGTGTCGAAACGTCCGTCTTTGTTTTGCACCTATTCAATTGCCTCACTTTGACCGTGTGCTCCAGATCCTTTTGTTTCACTAGATGAACTTAGATCATTCAAGGCGTTCAGCTGAGACTCGACACTGTTCCTCTGTATGCGCCACACGCTTGTGTTCTTGTGCTTACTATTCAGATGCATTGTTGTTGCATTTCTCCTTGCATCTGCATTCATGAGTGCATCAGTATGTATATGAGTGTGTCTGTGTTTCATCAGTATGTATATGAGTGTGTCTGTGTTTCTATTGTGGTGTTGAGATGAGTTATGGCTCCTCCAGAGGCATGTATTGTATCACAGTGATTGCTATTGAATCTTAAGTAGTGTTGTGTTATCGATCAGACCAGCAGGTTGCTTTGTGTGCAGCCTGTCACCACCAGCCAGGAGAATATGCATCTCCTCCACTCGTGAGGAAGACAGACAGACAGACAGACAGGCAGACAGACAGACAGACAGACAGACAGAGAGACAGGCAGACAGACAGACAGACAGACAGACAGGCAGACAGACAGACAGACAGACAGACAGACAGACAGACAGACAGACAGACAGACAGGCAGACAGACAGACAGACAGACAGACAGACAGGCAGAGAGACAGGCAGGCAGACAGGCAGACAGACAGACAGACAGACAGGCAGGCAGACAGACAGACAGACAGAGAGACAGACAGACAGTATCTCTCTCTCTCTCTCTCTCTGGCTCGTGCAGAAGACAGACAGACAGATAGACAGTATCTCTCTCTCTCTCTCTCCCTCACTCTCTCTCTCTCTCTCTCTGTCTCTGTCTCTCTCTCTCTCTCTCTCTCTCTGTCTCGTGCAGAAGACAGACAGACAGACAGTATCTCTCTCTCTCTCTCTCTCTCTGTCTCGTGCAGAAGACAGACAGACAGACAGTATCTCTCTCTCTCTCTCTCTCTCTCTCTCTCTTTCTCTCTCTCTCTCTGTCTCTCTCTCTCTCTCTCTGTCTCTCTCTCTCTCTCTCTCTCTCTCTGTCTCTCTCTCTCTATCTCTCTCTCTGTCTCTCTCTCTCTCTCTCTCTCTCTCTCTCTCTCTCTCTCTCTCTAAGTTCTCTAAGTTCCAAATGGAATTAATGGACAGTTTTGACCCTCTTCCTGAACCAGCAGACACTTTCATAATAGACGATCTTCACCCCAATATATCGCTGGCGCACAACAGCTGGCTGCCAATATGGATTTGACTCCCCGGAGCAAGCGGCCATCTGTTTCATCTGAAACAGTCCATGTCCTCCTCCTCACAAGATCACTTCCTCAATATCTTCCTCCAATAGCTGGGAAAGTCTTCAGTAGGGTTACGTATTGTTTGGATTTTGATTCTGCTTCCGGTTCTTAACTCATTGAGTGCCAGCCACTTTTGGAGAACGGACGCTCCCAGTGCCAGAGTTTCAGAGCGTTTTCAGTGATTTCTCGAGGCCCACAGAATATTGTGTGATATTACTATGTAAACACTGAACACGCACAAAGAACGATGAGACTCTATTGTATCAGCAGCAAAAAAAAGTTTATTGATATCATTTTCCGTTCTTTAGTTATCAGCCGGAGAAGATAGGTCAAAAACAGCAAATACAGCCGTTTCAATCTAGAAGCTGAGATATTGAGCCTTTTGTGAAATATAGCATTTCAAGCAAATCACTGACTCTGAAGCTAATATTTTCTGACCTGAAACATCTGAACAGTAATTTCCTTCAATATAACAGCACCCCCACCCCCCTCTACTGCAAACCCCTCCTCCGTGGGTGTGTCTCTGGTGGCTCTGCTCGCTCTGAGTGCTGCTTGTGTCAGGCGAGTCTCTGCTGCCTGGATGGCGGCCGCTCGTCGGGGCAGTCTGGATCGGGCTCGCTCGTTTCTGGGGTTTCGGTTGTGAGCTGGGATGAAGCTGCGTCCGATTCTGGGCTTTCTGCTGCGCGTTTCAAAGTGTGCTGCACCCAGAGTCTATTTTCGGAGCCCCCCACCGTTGTGCGCCGGCTCCCAGCGCGACAGCGAAAATCCTAACCATTCTCATGAGAATGGTTTCATCACGGCTTTTTCTGCTGTTTTTACTCAACTTTCTCTAATCTGGAGAGCACTGTCGCCACCTAATGGGTCGGTAAAATAGGTTATACACATTCAACATGCCCCAAAATTTTACAGGAGATATATTAGGCTTTGATCCACGTCCCACCGTCAAAAAACGCAATTGACGACAATCGTCGTCATTGGCACTCTACGTTACTAAAGCAATTGACGACGATTCGTCATTGGCACTCAATGAGTTAAAGTCAAGCTGAAATGAAAAATGACTTTTTAACTCTTTTAGATCACATCCCTGGTCACAGAGTGCACATATTTAACAATGCATGAAAAACAATCACAAAAATCCAATTTCGTTTCCCCCTCCACATCAAAATTCAACCATGTTGTCTTCATTCATAACAAAATCTACAATTTGCTTATGTCAGCATGTACTATCAAATTTCAACCATGGCATGACAGCTGTCAATCAATCTCCAACTGTCATTCTCCGCGGCAAATGTGCGATGCGGTGCTGCTGACACAGAGCTAACGTTAACGAGCTGATTACAGAGCTAACGTTAACGAGCTGATTACAGAGCTAACGTTAACGAGCTGATTACAGAGCTAACGTTAACGAGCTGATTACAGAGCTAACGTTAACGAGCTGATTTTTCTGCGGGGGGCGGGGACGCTCAAACATGTACGTCCTCACTCCCAGGACCAGATACTCGTCCTCTCCCTCGTCTCCGCCTCCGGTAGCTCGAGGGGTAAGCCTGCCTGCCTGCCTGTCTGCCTGCCTGCCTGTCTGCCTGCCTGTCTGCCTGCCTGCCTGCCTGTCTGCCTGCCTGCCTGCCTGCCTGCCTGCCTGTCTGCCTGCCTGCCTGTCTGCCTGCCTGCCTGCCTGCCTGTCTGCCTGCCTGCCTGCCTGCCTGCCTGCCTGCCTGCCTGCCTGCCTGCCTGCCTGCCTGCCTGCATGGTCGGTTAACAGGGGAGATGAAGGGGGGGAGTAGTCTTCCACAACTGAATGGAGGTTAACGTTAGCAAGGCTAGCATCCAACTCATCGCTGTCAGACTCCTGATTGGTTTGTTCTGACGCGAGTGATGGACCCACTTTTCAACGGTCCAAAAACTCCCCAAGCGTTTTGTCCCGCCTGTCTCAGCGGCCTGTCGTCCAATCACATTCCTCCAAGTCTCCCTGGTCCCATTCTGGTCACGCCTACAATCAAGGTGTCACTCGGAAATACGTCATGATAAGCAAGTTTAATACTCTGGAGTGCCATTTCAGCTCGACTTTAACGATTCTCAATTCCGATTCTTTGAGGGGTCCAAACAGGTCACATGCTTATTTCACATACTTTTTTTAGACCATTACACAAGTATTCAGTCATATTCATATTATCATGACATTGCTTATCGTTTATTAATTATGAACTTTTGTAAACATCAACATTTTATAATTTTTTTGTATGCAATTTTAAATCAATGCTTTATGTAGCGGTCTGTGTCCGCCACTCAATATGGTCGGGTGGGAACTTGGATTTCAAGTATGTTTTGCATGCAAAATATGTTTACGAATCAAAACGCAGAATCAAAATTAAAATAATTTCATACATTGTTTATTTTGCTGTACTAAAGTCCGATTCAGGGACGGTGGTGGCATCCATCCACTTGGAGTAACTCTAAATGCCATCATGTCATCATACATGATTAATTATGGCTCGTTAGCAGCCCTGCCCACCCTCCAGGCTTACTAATACATAATGAATGCAGTACATATAGCATACACACTCTTGCTAATAACCATAACTACAGTGTACAGTACAGCAGCAATGCAAAACTAAATGATGCATGCTGGCCTGGGAGACTTGTACCCTGGGTACTACTGTCATTGGCAATGCTCCAACACCAACAGTCGTCCTTTCAGCCTCAACCCTCAGACAAATATGCCTGTTTTCCCAGAATATTTCTGAATGATTGTGAGGATTTAGGTCATTTAGGCGTATAGTACTGTTGTTTAGATTTTTTTTTTTTTTTGCTCCTGAATAATAATAGAACAAATTTAGCAGAATCAACACGCATGAGTGAGGGGATAGACTACTACTGGCATGGCAAAACAGCTCAAGGGGTACATAAGATTACATAAGTTTAGGGACCGTTTAGGGACCATTGAGCATGAGTTATTTAAGAAATAGATTATATACTTTATTTTTCTTTCACCATGCAACAAACATTTAGTTTGTGACAGTGTGACACATTCTATTGCAAGAGAAGCATTATCTTCCATGTTGTTTTCTAGTTATTATAATAACAATTTCCAAAAACAGCATTTGTTTTGTATTTTGTGTATTTCAAATGAAAGACTATTTTTCCAGTATTTTCCCAGGGCTCCCTTGAAAAGAGGTTTCGATTTCAACGGGACTCACATGGTTAAATAAATGATAAATAAATACATAAAAATGATTTACTTTTGTTAAAAAAAATATTGTTAAAATATCGTATCGTATCGTTATCGTGAACCCAATATCGTGTATCGTATCGTATCGTATCGTGAAATTAGTGTATCGTGACACCCCTAGTCCATACTCTTCTCTCCTCAGCCATCGGAAGGTGTGAAGAATGCCACACCTGGGAGCCGTTTGTTAGAAACACTCTTTTTTTGCATTAAAATGTGCCCTTCTTAAGGACATTTGAGAAGAGAATTGGCAGGTCTGCTGCAATAGCAATGAGGGATATATGAGAGATGCCTACAGCCATGGCCGCCCTCCAAGAGTCTTTACGTCGGTACCTAACTACAGCCCTAATTAGGCCTGCAAGAGAATGTCATTTTGCAAAAGAAAAGAATCCCGGGCTATAGACCAAATCACCGTGACGTCACCATGTAAACAAATTTACTTCCGGGTACCACTTGGGGAAGGCGGCAGGTTTAAATGTGCGTGTTGTCAAATAAATGCTGTCAAACCCTCTCGTTGTTTTCGGCCGACTACTTTCAATTTAAATGGTTAAACGGTTGGTAAACATGCTTGTCCGACGTATCTAGCCTTTCTTCTGTGTTTGTTTGATGTAGTGTTAGCTAGCTAATAATGTTTGTTTGTCTGTCAAACTCGCTGTTTTTTTGCAGACTCGTAACCTCGCGTCACCAGGCTCTTCTCGGCGAGAGCAGACTCGTTAACGTTACAGACAGAGAACTACCGACGCCACGTTAATTTAATTTAGCGTCAAGTCTACTCTGGTCTGGTCCAACAGGTAAATTAGCTAGTCTGGTCTCCACTAACGTTATTGAAAGTGTTGTTATGAATGATATTAAACAACAACACAACACGGACGAACCATTTTTGTCTTCTTTGTCTGTTTTTGTCTTCAACACGTCAGTTTGTGCCGTTCACCGCCATTATAATGTGTGGACCCAGGGGTACCCGGAAGTAAATGTAAACATCCCGCTGATTTGGGCTATTGATTTCTCCATTTTAGAATTTCCCGCAAGGAAAATGTTCACTTGGGTTGAAGTGAGGACAGCGCTGGCCCAGTTGCATCATGGGAACTCTCTGATCGTGTGGGCTTGTGGTGGAACTCCATTCCCACCGCTGCCTTGATTTGCCAGAAAGTACAATTATTTTCTGGCAGAACTTTCTGGCAATTGAGATTCATTTCCCCGCCGCCCAGCGAGTGGAACCATGTCATGATTAATTGTTTCCTATTAGCACCTTGTCAGCTTAGGGATTCACACAGGCTCTCTCTCTTTGGGATGTGATAGCTCCTTTTCCCATTACTCTGCTCTCCATAATCCATGGACTTGACTGGGTGTGGTTCTGTATGCTTTCTTCTTCTCCATCACCCCCTGCTGGGTGTGGTACTGTATGCTTTCTTCTTCTCCATCGCCCCCTGCTGACTGGGTGTGGTACTGTATGCTTTCTTCTTCTCCATCACCCCCTGCCATCCATGTGCTGGGAACCATCTGCATCTCCGTCCTGTGTCTCTCAGACACTCCTAGATTCTCCTCTATCAGTTACAGTGTCTCTCCTGTCTTCCTCCTTGATATCACCATTGCTCGTGTAGGAGGACAGATGCCTTTTGCTAATAGGTTTTGTGAATATGAATGTACTGTGTGTGAACGCAAAGAAATGTATTTTCACAAACTCACAAGCTGGTTAATCTATGCAACCCCAAAACTATGAACATTGCAAGTGCAAGGCAATGAAAGAAAGACGCTAACTAGCAATGTCATTTAGTTTTGGGTGAAATATGAAATGTGAAATGTGAAAAGTCGTTTGGTTCGACTAAAGTCAAACTATTTTTTATAAGCGTTTTACGAAATGTTTATGGTCAAATAAACGGATGATGGATGAATACGCATGCTGAAGCAGGAAGTGACGTCGACTTTGGCTCTCTCATGCTCCTCCTCCTCGCTCTCTCTCAGAGATGCAGCCCCACAACAGAGGAGTCATCAGAGACGTGGCAATGTGGAACTTCAAATCAGATGTGTCGAGCAAAAAGGTGACGGTACTACAGCCCCCCTGGGAAAATGCTCTTCTACCCTGTCACATTTTCTCCGGAGGCAGAGAAACTTGGCAGTCTGTCTTTTAAATGAGAAAATAGAATTGTCGCCGTGCTTCCCTGTGGAGCTTGCATGATGGTATCATTCCAACTTATGTCAACGTGGAGACCTTCACGAGGGATCTGAGGTGCTGCAGGAACCAGCCTCTCTCTGGTTACTATGTGCCATGTCAGTGCCAGTGGCCTGTAGACTCCAATGCCTCCGATTGTGCCATTTTTGATGATTCTTCTTATCAATTCCCTTATTAATTCCTATTGTATAAATCGTCAGGGGTCAAAGTGCGCTCTGCCCGTAATAGATGCAATATTTCTGAACTCGTAGGCAGCATAATGAATCATGAATGGTTGCCGCGGTGCCGAAAAAGCGCTGTAAATCTAGGAGCTAATGAGGTAAAAGTTCGATTATGCTGCGCAAGCTGTTTGCAGTAAATTTATGGGCATTTTCAGGCCGTTTTTATAACTCTAAAGAAACCCTATCCAGCAACTTGTGTTGTTTGGAACAAGGCATGTGATGATAGTCAACTGGCTGTGTGCTCGCCTAGATACGGGCATAGAAACGTTACCGATCTCTCCGCCGACATGAGGGTGAGTAGTACTACGATGTGTCCAATTACCTCATGGTTTATTATTGACAGGACACTGAGGGGTCAAAAAGGTTGTTGTGTGCAGCTACTGGAGATGTATTATCGATTCCAATGCCTTGGACACTTTGGAACCGGCACTTAAAGGAACACTCCGCCCATTTTCAACCAGCTTTGTATCATTAGAACATCAGTAGATATATCAGAAAACTGTAAACTGTTTTGAAGTCTGTCATTTAATTTGACAGTTATTGAGTGTTAAA
Organism: Poromitra crassiceps; assembly: GCF_964638095.1. Lineage (NCBI taxonomy): Eukaryota > Metazoa > Chordata > Actinopteri > Beryciformes > Melamphaidae > Poromitra > Poromitra crassiceps. Next base: position 8,658,456 of record NC_139638.1, on the reverse strand, counting down.
GTGTGGACCAGTGACATCACTGGTCCACACTAACTCAAATTAATAACTCATTAACTCAAATCAACTCTCAATAACTGTCAAACTAGATGACGGTTTTGAAGTCATTCATCTAGTTTGACAGTTATTGAGAGTTGATTTGAGTTAATGCGTTATTAATTTGAGTTAGTGTGGACCAGTGATGTCACTGGTCCACACTTTAACACTCAACTGTCAAATTAAATGACAGACTTCAAAACAGTTTACAGTTTTCTGATATACTACTGATGTTCTAATGATACAAAGCTGGTTGAAAATGGGCGGAGTGTTCCTTTAAGCTGTGTTCACACCGAGATATTTATTTTTCTCTCTGTCGCTCGATTCAACCCTTTGGAATCGCTCTGTCTCTGTGTTTAAATCGCTCGTCAACAGGCACAAGAATTGACGAACATCTGGGGGCTATAACGTTAGACAGGAATCAGGATGAAAACGCAATGTCATCATGATGTTTGTCCACTACGAGCCACCGTATTTGTTTACAAGCTAAGCCTATCAGCGTGCTCCTAACGTGAGCTCCATACCGGTAGTACAGACTTCACTTCATGTCAGCTGTCAGCCTGTCAATGTGGTTTGTTGCCACACTAATAAAGCAGCGGTTTGTTCCAAGCCAGTCTGATCCTTGACTCACTATCACACGGCAGCCAATCAGCGTTGGGCGGCAAGCGACTTTTGCCAGCGAAATTTCACTCAAGTTGGGATATTTCATCTCGGGCGATGAGCGAATTTTCGCCCTATCGCTCTGTCTCTGTCGCTCGGACGCCCAGCGATTTTTCTCCCGGGCGAATATACGCTCAATCGCTCGTTTGCATTGACTTTGTATGTAAACTCGATGCCAGCGAAAAACTTTAATAGGTCAGTGTGAACGCACCTTTACTTGGAACCTGTTCTTG
>NC_139638.1:8645030-8650030 GCF_964638095.1 Poromitra crassiceps | reverse complement strand
CTGTCTGCATCCATTTTTATCCTTCCCGGGTTTGGCCGATCAACGTGAAACGGTACATGGGCACTGGGTACTGGCACACAGTAGGCAGGGAAGTGGGACTGATGAAGGACATTTTTCCATTTCCCCCAAATTGAAGCTATTTACAGAGTTGTGGCTCGCAGCACATCGCCCGGAAGTCTGCACACTCACAGTGCACAGTCACATACGAGGCAGAGCACCATGTGCAGCTGTGGAGTCAGGGTGTGGGCGAGGGAGACGAGGAGGATGCAGGGAAACAGAAGAGAAAAACACTTAGGAGAGAAAGAAAGAAAGAAAGGGGAGAGAGAGAGAGAGAGAGAGAGGGAAAGATCAAATAGAATCAGGCATTTGTACGGTAGCTACTTTGCTGATTTAGTTCCTAAACTGTATAACAGGATTACAGTGACCGTGCTTCAGGATTAGAGACAGCGAGGAGACTTTTTGGTTTATTTCCAGATACTCCAGCAGAGAACAGGAGGGGGGGACTCAGATGCCCGTGGACAATGTGTACGTGTGAGAGAGCGAGAAACAGAAAATGTGCATGTGTGCAATGCATGTGTGTGTGTGTGTGTGTGTGTGTGTGTGTGTGTGCGTGCGTGTGTTAGGGGTGTCAAAAATAATCGATTATAAGATGCATCGCGATGCGGACGTGCACGATTCTGCATCGATTCACAAATGTCAAAAATCGATTATTAATTATTTTTATTTTTATTTTTTTATAATCAAATAAAATATAATTAAAGTACATGCAGTTGTTTATTTTAATTATGGATCATAATACAATGCAATGTTTCGTCTGCCGACACTTTTGAAATGGTCGCCAACAGAAATGAGGACTTGAGTCGACACTTTCAAGTGTCGGCGAGCAGCAGTGTCTGCTACCTGGTGAAATGTGTAGTGTCGCTAGTCTGATTGGCTATATAGACGGCTCGCGCTTGACTTCCTTGTTTTGGTTGGGGTCCACCCGCTAGTTTTTGCTCGATTGAAACGAATGAACGTGTCCCCGCTATTTTTATCAGCCTGTCCTTGATGTATGACTTTGTGAAAATCACAAAGAACGTCGTGACCAATTTCCCAGAGAGAGAGGAGGTGAGTTGTGTGGTTGTGTGTCGTTTATATGCGGCTGCAGCCAAGTACGTTACATCTTGCCTCCGAGGTGGTTTCACTGTGCATTTTGTTCCATCTCTTCCCTTGGCTGTCTGCAGCAGTCTTCTGAAGTATAAATGCAACACTTTCTTTTCCGTCTGCCACCATGTGCTGAGCGACACTTTGTAATAAGTATAAATGAAGCTTTAGTGCTGCTGCCTGTGGCTTTGAAAACACTTCCACAGCCAATTTCAATCATACCAAACGGCATCATCAAAGCCAGCTTTAATAACTGTTGCCTCGATACGAATACAATTTGTAAAGTACACTTGGGCTCACCTAGCTTGCCAAGGCCCCGAGGAAATGTTCTGATGTCCTTCTAATCTGATGATGACAATATTATCTTATGATCTACACAAGCAGCAATATGAACGCTGTGGGGCAGATCCTGTGCATGGAGACGATATCAGCTCACTTTGCAGAAGCATTTCTCTTTTGTTCATCAACACATTCATACATTTGTGAAGCTCTTATTTATTTTTGCCCATTTGACATCAGTTCAACAAGCGCAGATTTGCAATAGCTGCAACCAGATAGGCGACGTCAGTCAGAGTGTGACGTCATCCACTCCATTTGTGATGTCATACACTCCATTTGTGATGTCATCCACTCCATTTGTGATGTCATCCACTCCATTTGTGATGTCATCCACTCCATTTGTGATGTCATCCACTCCATTTGTGACGTCATCCACTCCATTTGTGACGTCATCCACTCCATTTGTGACGTCATCCACTCCATTTGTGACGTCATCCACTCCATTTGTGACGTCATCCACTCCATTTGTGATGTCATCCACTCCATTTGTGATGTCATCCACTCCATTTGTGATGTCATCCACTCCATTTGTGATGTCATCCACTCCATTTGTGATGTCATCCACTCCATTTGTGATGTCATCCACTCCATTTGTGACGTCATCCACTCCATTTGTGACGTCATCCACTCCATTTGTGATGTCATCCACTCCATTTGTGACGTCATCCACTCCATTTGTGACGTCATCCACTCCATTTGTGATGTCATCCACTCCATTGTGACGTCATCCACTCCATTTGTGACGTCATCCACTCCATTTGTGATGTCACCCACTCCATTGGGAAATTCATCCCCCCCCCCCCCACCTACAGTACCTGTCTATCTCACAGTGACTACAGTACATTTAGATGCACACAATATTCCACTATTATTCGTAAAATGACAATATTTATATACAATTAAATACAATTATACAATTATACAGACAATATATTGATAAGGGTCATGTAAACAGCATATTATTCCAGTTGCATTTTCCCAATTTGCCCTTTTTCCGAATTTAGCATTTTCCATCTGGGTTATTCCAGTATTATTCGGGTTTTAGGAGGATTCTTTGATCATGTATACAGCGCATTCGGAATATGCGTCTCAATCAGGGTTTTTACCGCAGTTTGCGACACATGTTGCCTGTTTGTGGTCAACTGATGTGTGCTAGAAAGCGCTAGAACAGGCGATATAATCATAATAATCCATCATCTCTGGCATGCAAAAAGAAAAGCCCACATTTCTGATCGGCAGGAGATGAGAAACATTGATTTAAAGAGAGAGTATAGTGCCCACGGAAGTCCACAATGCTTGCGAGCCTGCAAGGTAATAACGTAGGCTACTAGCCTACTTTTTATGAAAGACTTGGATGCGCAACACCAAACTTTTCAGCAGCAAGCTGCTCCTGAAATGGACCAAGTGATGCTGGTGAGAATAGTGCTGCTCTGTTTATTCTCAACAGAAAAACTCCGCCTACCTGCATCTCTCTCTCTCCCCCTGACTCTCTCTCTCTATCTCCCCCTGCCTCTCTCTCTCTATCTCTCTCTCCCCCTCCCTCTCCTGCCTCTCTCTCTCTCTCTCTCTCTCTCTCTCCCCCCTCTCCTGCCTCTCTCTCTCTCTCTCTCTCTCCCCCTCCCTCTCCTGCCTCTCTCTCTCTCTCTCTCTCTCTCCCCCTCCCTCTCCTGCCTCTCTCTCTCTCTCTCTCTCTCTCTCCCCCTCCCTCTCCTGCCTCTCTCTCTCTCTCTCTCTCTCTCTCTCCCCCCTCCCTCTCCTGCCTCTCTCTCTCTCCCCCCCTCCCTCTCCTCTCTCTCTCTCTCTCTCTCTCTCTCTCTCTCCCCCCCTCCCTCTCCTCTCTCTCTCTCTCTCTCTCTCCTCTCTCTCTCCCTCTCTCTCTCTATCCCTCTCTCTCTCTCCTCTCTCTCTCCCTCTCTCTCCCTCTCTCTCTCTCCCTCTCTCTCTCTCTCTCTCTCTCTCTCTCTCTCTCTCTCTCTCCCTCTCTCTCTCTCTCTCTCTCTCTCTCTCTCTCTCTCCCTCTCTCTCTCTCCCTCTCTCTCTCTCTCTCTCTCTCTCTCTCTCTCTCTCTCTCTCTCTCTCTCTCTCTCTCTCTCCCTCTCTCTTCCACGCCTTGTCGCTCCTCTCTCTCTGAAGCCAGGACGCGAGTGTTCAAAAGCGCGGAACACTTCACAGAATGAAATTAGAATGATGGCAAAATGCATTATTTGTGTCCACCTCAAGAGGGGCAGCATATCTGTGAAGAGAAAGCTCTTATCGCAGCGTCACATAAAGGTTAATGAGTGCTGTCTTTATGACATTTTCTTTGTCCCGTTTCAACACATGGTTCAGTGAGGACTGGAGAGGCTTGGGCTTGGGGGAAATGCTTTAGAATGCCAACACTGCAGAAAGAAGCGCGGAGGTGGAGGAGTTACAGCAGGGAGGGGAAGATGGAGAGAGTTGGGAGTGATTATCTGAAAATGTAACAAATCTATCAATAAGGGCTATCTATCGGTGAATGATTGGACACCTTGAATTGAATTGGCAGAGGAAGAGGGTGAAACAGGGAGGAACAGGAAGATGAAGGGAGGAGAAAGAAACAGAGACAGAGATACGACAGAGGAATGGGGGGGGGGGGGGGGCATGACAAGGGCTGATAATGAGGGAATCAACTGTGTGTGTGTGTGTGTGTGTGTGTGTGCGCGTGTGTGTGTGTGTGTGTGTGTGTGTGTGTGTGTGTGTGTGTGTGTGTGCGTGTGTGTGTGTGTGTGAGAGAGAGAGAGAGAGAGAGAAAGTGAGAGACAGTGCATACCACATCAGTGAACCAGAATGCGTAACATGCAGGGGCGGACTGGGATCATAATTCAGGCCGGGCATTAGATACCAAGCAGGCCAGGCCGATACGGGCCGACGTGCGTGCCGCCGTCCAAAGGGCGCCGGCAAAAAATTTGGGCCGTCTGAAGCTCAATTTGGGCCGTTTGAAGCCCAATTTGGGCCGTTTGAAGCCCAATTTGGGTCGTTTAAAGCCAGATTTGGGCCGTTTGAAGCCCAATTTGGGCCAAGTCCAATTTTACAATGAGATGCACCGACTTTAACCCTGAATAAAGTAATAAAACCACTAGTAAACCAGTAGGCGGCGCCTGGCCTGCTGTTCAGTGAGTGGCCTGGCCTGGCCTGCAAATTATTTTATTTTTTTTATTTTTTTTGCAGGCCAACGTGCCCGATTATGCAGTCCGCCCCTGGTAACATGAGCTGAACAGACTTCTCCATCACTAAACAGCTCAGTCTGCACTCCCCAATTCTGAACGGATTCATGTCATTCAACTTGACCTGTGATCAGAAAAGATCCCAACTGACACTTGCCCTGTGCCAGCCACGCTTCTGTCACCTGTCAATCAAAGGGAACCACCAATCAAGAGGCTGCAATCTGACAGTTTTATGACAGGAGACGATGAGACCAGGCTTGTTGGCATTTGCCATACGAGACCAGCAAGGTGAATGGGTCCACTCCGAGTCCAAACTGCTGACGACTGCAATCATGC
>NC_139638.1:8635030-8640030 GCF_964638095.1 Poromitra crassiceps | reverse complement strand
TAGACCATCTTCAAGCAGATCTACACAGCATGAGTAAATGGTGTGACACCTGGTTACTAAAATTGAATCCAGACAAATGCAAACAGTTACATATTGGGAAATCAAGTGCAGAGGTTTCAAACTACACTGTTGGGGATCTGGGGATCCAACAAGTGGAGGAGGAGAGGGATATAGGAGTTGTAGTTGACAGCTCACTTGAATTTCAAACACATATATTGGAGAAAATAAAAAAAGCTAACTCTATGTTGGCGATCATTAAAAGAACCTTTTTGCATTTAAGTAAGGATTTATTTTTACCCCTGTATAAATCTTTGGTGAGATCTCAGCTGGAATATGCAAGTTCTGTGTGGTCTCCTTATAAAATGAAATACATAGAAAAAATCGAGAAGGTACAGCGAAGAGCAACCAAATTGATTCCAGGGCTGGATGAGAAATCATACGAAGAGAGGTTAAGATACTTACAATTACCAACTCTAGTATACAGGAGACATAGAGGCGACATGATCGAGGTATACAAACTTGTTCATAAAATATATGATTTCACAGCCGAGCCTATTATCCATTTTTGGAAAAATAAATATGTGTTAAGAGGGAATTCCCTGAAGCTATTTCCAACAAACTGTCGCTCTGAAAGGAGGAAAAACTTTTTTACAGTTCGTGCTGTAAGAGAATGGAATGAACTTCCAGACGAGGTGGTGCAGGCCCCTTCAGTTAACACGTTCAAAAACAGATTAGATAAACATTGGTTAACAAAGGATTTCTTGTATAACTATAGGGCAGGCTGTTGATTCTATTATGAGACCACGTATTTGGCTCTGGTACTTTGTTTTAATGTATGTTATATGTTGTTGTGTTGTATTGTTTTTTAAATGTATATTACAACGTGACTTCTTTTTATTTTTGTACTGAGTGTGAGTCTGGTGTAGAGGACTATAGTCCTGTACCAGAAATTTTCAATAAACTTCAATAAACTTTACACAGCGGCACATTGAGACAGGCCGCAGCAACCAGCCGGCAAAGAATGAACAAGGAAGTGCTTAAATAATGGTCAAGGTAGCGTCAACAGTGTGTGAGGAAAGCTTAGATCATTTGCTTTTACATCCTGTGACTGACATGATGCTGTTACCTAACAGCTGGAGGGAGGGTTTTATTAAGATTACTTTAACTGTCCTTTGGTATTGATCTTGAATATCATTTCTGTTTTCCTGCTTTCTCTAACTAGTGGAGCAATGCCAGTCCCTGTGTGACCTCTCTCTCCCCAGAGGGGTTTCATAGTCCTCTTCAGTGGCTGATTATAACTCTGCTCACCTGTGCGCTGCTCCAGACTTCACTGGGCGATTCAAATTCCACTCACCTGTGTGCTGCTCCACTCTGGAGTTCTCCATGGTGCTGAACACGTGTTGAGGCATTTTGGCCACTAGTTAGCCATTTTTCCCCCATTTAATCGGTCATAATTAGCGAATTCAAAAATCCGGTCGCGTTAGATCACCAGCAGGGGGCGCTCTTTACACTTCCTGAAAGATTCAGCCAGATCGCATGTAAAATGGCATAGCTGTGGCCGAACACAATGCTGCTCGCTCACTCACTCACTCACTCACTCACTCACTCACTCACTCACAGACAGACAGACAGACACATCCTTATTATAGGAATGCTGCCTGAATAAAGCTTAGACAGATTTACATACAGTAGATTTGTACTGTTTGGAGCGGCGGTTGACTTCCCTCGACCTTTGCCTGTTTTGCTCCTGTTGTTGTCTCTGTTGGTTCTGCTGTGCAGCTCTGGGTCTGAGACAAGAAGGTAGAAGCATCAACCCTCCTAAGCAGAACACAACACAGTCATTGAGACCTTTTAGCCTTTCCACAAAAGCAGATTTGATTTGAGACAAACGTCTCACAGTAGCATCAAAGGCTAAATCTGAATACAACATTTGGGGCAGAAGAATGTGGGAATACTTGAGTGATACTCGCACATCAGTGGTTTGGTGTGTTAATAATGAATTTGAGCCATCTGGATGGGCCCCCGCACACTGCAGTTAATTAATTAATTAATTAAATCACAGAGGATGAACTTACTAAGGCATCGTCTGTCTTCTCATTATCATAACAACTTTTTCTTTCTTTTCCACTATCTTTTAAATCTCTGAAATGTATCCGTTTATTTTCTTTAGCCTCTCTCTGTCCCTAAGAATGTTCCTTGTTTTGCCTATCTCTTCTTTATCTTAGAGAATGACCAAATATAGCCATAAATTATACATATTTATACATAAACATAAAGTTTAGATATAGTGAGGCCATTTACACCTGGCGCTAACATGTGTTTTCTGTGATCAGATTGCAATCAGATTGTATTTGATCACTTCAGCCTGATTCCATTTACACCTGGTGTTAACAGGCATTTTTTGCAATCTGATTGCAATCAGATTGCAGAAATGGGTGTCCTCTCAATCCGCATAAAGTTGCTGTATCCAGATTGAGAGGACACATTGCATTTACACTTGTGTTCAATGAGTACACAATGCATCCCTGACCACCTCCGGAGGTGGTTTGGCCGATCAGATTGCAATCCTTCTTCAATGCGTTTTGGGGGTGTTTACACCTGGCATTTCAAGTGATAAAACACAATCTGATCACAGAAAACGCATGTTAGTGCCAGGTGTAAATGGCCTCAATGTAACATTGTTTTCTTTTCTCAACATCAATGATTATGTGTCATGATCCTATATTGATGGCTGAGGCACAGGTATGCATTTAGAAATGCTGCTGGTCACATAGACAAACTTTGCTCAGGTGCAGTAGGTAGAATACAGAGAAAATATACCATCTCTCCTCCACACTTACAGCCAAGAAGTTTATTGCTGAACTTGCAGATTTTCACACTTGAAATGTTCAAATGTAACAAGGGATGCAAGTGTAGAATGCTGCAGTTTTTCTATTTTATTGTCGATAGGATGACTACCTACCTCTCCACCCGGCTCCATCGTTGTTAAGGTGCTGGAAGCATCAATGTGTTCAAATTGAAAGAGAAAGGATTTACGCACCCGTAAATCTATGCAAGAGTTCATTTTATTGTCTTGCATTTGTGTGAACCATAGAGCGTCTAAAAGAACATGGACAGAGTCAGCGTGATGTCATTCTAAAGAACATGGACAGAGTCAGCGTGATGTCATTCTAAAGAACATGGACAGAGTCAGCGTGATGTCATTCTAAAGAACATGGACAGAGTCAGCGTGATGTCATTCTAAAGAACATGGACAGAGTCAACGTGATGTCATTCTAAAGAACATGGACAGAGTCAGCGTGATGTCATTCTAAAGAACATGACAGAGTCAGCGTGATGTCATTCTAAAGAACATGGACAGAGTCAGCGTGATGTCATTCTAAAGAACATGACAGAGTCAGCGTGATGTCATTCTAAAGAACATGACAGAGTCAGCGTGATGTCATTCTAAAGAACATGGACAGAGTCAGCGTGATGTCATTCTAAAGAACATGGACAGAGCCAGCGTGATGTCATTCTAAAGAACATGGACAGAGTCAGCGTGATGTCATTCTAAAGAACATGACAGAGTCAGCGTGATGTCATTCTAAAGAACATGGACAGAGTCAGCGTGATGTCATTCTAAAGAACATGGACAGAGCCAGCGTGATGTCATTCTAAAGAACATGGACAGAGTCAGCGTGATGTCATTCTAAAGAACATGGACAGAGTCAGCGTGATGTCATTCTAAAGAACATGACAGAGTCAGCGTGATGTCATTCTAAAGAACATGACAGAGTCAGCGTGATGTCATTCTAAAGAACATGACAGAGTCAGCGTGATGTCATTCTAAAGAACATGGACAGAGTCAGCGTGATGTCATTCTAAAGAACATGGACAGAGTCAGCGTGATGTCATTCTAAAGAACATGGACAGAGTCAGCGTGATGTCATTCTAAAGAACATGGACAGAGTCAGTGTGATGTCATTCTAAAGAACATGGACAGAGTCAGCGTGATGTCATTCTAAAGAACATGACAGAGTCAGCGTGATGTCATTCTAAAGAACATGGACAGAGTCAGCGTGATGTCATTCTAAAGAACATGGACAGAGTCAGCGTGATGTCATTCTAAAGAACATGGACAGAGTCAGCGTGATGTCATTCTAAAGAACATGACAGAGTCAGCGTGATGTCATTCTAAAGAACATGGACAGAGTCAGCGTGATGTCATTCTAAAGAACATGGACAGAGTCAGCGTGATGTCATCCTAAAGAACATGGACAGAGTCAGCGTGATGTCATTCTAAAGAACATGGACAGAGTCAGCGTGATGTCATTCATGGGTTTCTGCACTCCTGTTTTGAAGCCTAGTGTGGCTGTCGCCATCTTGGGGTTCTTACATAGTTTGCGCGAGACGGCACAAGAAAGAGTAGGGGTTCCCCAAAGCTGCAGCTCCGCCTGCTATTGGTCCGTGATCACTGGACAGGCGACCTGTCAATCATGCCCAAAACATAGTCTTTTCTATCATCTATTTTACTCTAAATGGGTGAGTTATATTAAAATTCACTTCCGTACAGTTGTTATGAAAGGTGAAATTACCTACATAGACCAAAACCGTGTTTTGGACCAGGCTATAAACATACCGTACTTAATCCTGTTGTAAAGACAGGCATTTTAACATGGGGGTGAATGGGGAATGACTCTCTAGCCGGCCTCAAGTGGCCATTCGAGGAACTACAGCTTTCACTATCACTTCCGGGGCTTCCTCTGCCCAAGCCCGAGCTTGCCGCTTGGGCTGAAAGATATTCTGTCACTTCTTATTTGACAGAATATTACAACTGCGGTTTAAACAGCAAATCATATCATCACAAGTTTTTAGCCATATTTTTTTTTTTACTTTTGGAATTGTTGTTGGAAATGTTGTACTTCATTCATGGACCAAAGATTATCTGGACCTCGAAAACAACTTGCTTAGAAATCTGTTTTGGATGTAGAAATTGTATATTTTTTATTAAATTTTTT